>NC_057810.1:286707152-286707912 GCF_018294505.1 Triticum aestivum | reverse complement strand
CTTGCGGCTAAGCCCCCGAGTGGGAGGGATGATCTCACTCGAAGTAGATATTTTAACTTTGGCGAGGACTGCCTCGCGGCTAAGCCCCCGAGTGGGAGGGATGATCTCACTCGGAGTAGATTTTTGAACTTAGACGAGGACTGGCTTCAGGCTAAGCCCCCGAGCGGGAGGGATGCTCGCACTCGGAGTAGATTTTTTAACTTAGGCGAGGACTAGCTCGCGGCTAAGCCCCCACGTGAGAGGGACGCTCTCACTCGAAGAAGTTTTTGAACTTAGGCGAAAAACTTGTTTGCATATTCCGGGTGAACGGATTTTTAAACTTAGGCGAGGACTAGCTCGCGGCTAAGCTCCAGAGTGGGAGGGATGCTCTCACTCGGAGTAATTTTTTAACTAGGGCGAGGACTGGCTCACAGCTAAGTCCTCGAGTGGGAGACATGCTCTCACTCGGAGTAAATTTTTAACTTAGGCAAGGACTAGCTCGTAGCTAAGTCCCCGAGTGGGAGGGATGCTCTCACTCATAGTAATTTTTTAACTTAGGCGAGGACTGGCTCACGGCTAAGCCCCCGAGTGGGAGGGATGCTCTCACTCGGAGTAATTTTTTAACTTAGGTGCGGACTGGCTCGCAGCTAAGTCCCCAAGTGGGAGAGATGCTCTCACTCGGAGTAGATTTTTAACTTAGGCGAGGACTAGCTCGCTTCTAAGTCCCCGAGTGGGCGGGATGTTCTCACTCGAAGTAATTTTTTAACATAGGCAAGGACTG
>NC_057810.1:286696623-286706326 GCF_018294505.1 Triticum aestivum | reverse complement strand
GCTAAGCCCCTGAGTGGGAGAGATGATCTCACTCGGACTAGATTTTTTAACTTAGGCGAGAACCGGCTCGCGGCTAAGCCCCCGAGTGGGAGCGTTGATCTCACTTGGAGTAGTTTTTTAAACTTAGGCGAGGACTGGCTCGCAGCTAATCCCCCGAGTGGGAGGGATGCTCTCACTCACATTAGATTTTTATCTTTGGCGAGGACTAGATCACGGCTAAGCCCCCGAGTGGGAGGGGTGCTCTCACTCGGAGTAGATTTTTAACTTAGGCGAGGACTGGCTCATGCCTAAGCCCTCGAGTCGGAGGGATTCTCTCACTCGAAGTAGATTTTTTAACCTAGGCGAGGACTGGCTCGCGGCTAAGCCTCCGAGTGAGAGGGACGCTCTCACTTGGAGTAGTTTTTGAACTTTGGCGAAAACTTGTTTGCATATTTCGGTTAAATGGAATTTTAAACTTAGGTGAGGACTGGCTCGTGGATAAGCCCCCGAGTGGGAGGGATGCTCTCACTCGGAGTAATTTTTAACTTAGGCGAGGACTGTGTCGCAGCTAAGTCCCTGAGTGGGAGAGATGCTCTCACTTGGAGTAGATTTTTTACTTAGGCGAGGACTGTCTCGCGGCTAAGTCCCCGAGTGGGAGGGATGCTCTTAGTCGGAGTATTTTTTAACTGAGGCGAGGACTGCCTCGCGGCTCAGCCCCCGAGTGGGAGGGATGCTCTCACTCAGAGTAGATTTTTAACTTTTGCGAGGACTGGCTCACGGCTAAGCCCCCAAGTGGGAGAGATTCTCTCACTCGGAATAGAATTTTTAACTTAGCCGAGGACTGGCTCGATGCTAAGCTTCCGAGTGAGAGGGACACTCTCACTCGGAGAAGTTTTTGAACTTAGGGGAATAACATGTTTGCATATTGCGGGTGAACGGATTTTTAAACTTAGACGAGGACTGGCTCACGGATAAGCCCCCGAGTGGGAGGGATGCTCTCACTTGGAGTATTTTTTTGACTTAGGAGAGGACTAGCTCGCAGGTAAGTCCCCGAGTGGGAGAGATGCCCTCACTCAGAGTAGATCTTTAACTTAGGCAAGGACTGGCTGCAGCTAAGTCCCCGAGTGGGTGCTCTCACTTGCAGTAATTGTTTAACTTGGGCAAGGACTGGCTCCCGGCTAAGCCGCCGAGTGGGAGGAATACTCTAAACCGGAGTATTTTTTTAACTTAGGCGAGGGCTGGCTCGCAGCTAAGTCCTCGAGTGGGAGAGATGCTCTCACTCGGAGTAGATTTTTAACTTAGGCGAGGACTTGCTCGCGGCTAAGTCCCCGAGTGGGAGGGATGCTCTCACTCGGAGTAATTTTTTAACATAGGCGAGGACTGCCTCACGGCTAAGCCCCCGAGTGGGAGGGATGCTCTCACTCAGAGTAATTTTTTAACTTAGGCGAGTACTGGCTCGCGGCTAAGCCCCCGAGTGGGAGAGATGCTCTCACTCGGAGTAGATTTTTAACTTAGGTGAGGACTGGATCGTGGCTAAGCCCCCGAGTGGGAGTGATGCTCTTACTCGGAGTAGCTTTCTAACTTAGGTGAGGACTGGCTCACGGCTCAGCCCCCGAGTGGGAGGGATGCTCTCACTCGGAGTAATTTTTTTAACTTAGGCGAGGACTGGCTCATGGCACTACAAAAAAATACACTTCCATGATGATATGTGTTTGTCACAGTAGGTCACGTTTTTTGTCATGCATGTACATCCGTGACAACTTTATGACAGAATCAGGATAGTCATACCTGTGTTGTCGTAGAAGTGTTCCATGACATTACCAAAATTATCATCACGGAAGTGTCCACTTCCATGACGATAAATCATGCGTCACAGAAGTGCTTTCGTCAAGGGTGACCGACACATGGCATCCACCGTAACGGAACGTCGTTAAGCTATCGGGTCGGGTTTTGGATCCGATAACCCGTTAACAGCTTTGACCAATGGGGATTTTGCACGTGTAAAATCATCATTGGCTGGAGGAAACACGTGTCGGCTCATTGTTGGGACAGATGTCATCCACTCATTGGACAGAAGACGCCTATGATATGTCAACACGTGGCACGGCCCAACAGAGGCCCATTCCTGTGAAAAGGCTGGCCCGTTTGACTTGGTCTAAAGGTGGCAGGCCGGCCCATGGAAAGCCTGTTAACGGCATGTTCGCATATAGCCCATTTACAGCCCACTAGACCAAGTCCCGTTACGCCCTATCCGAATTAGGCCCAGTAGCATTATCTGGGCCATCCAATATGATTCCAGCCCGTTTTCACTTCTGGCCCATGTATGGCCCATGATGCCTTTCAGCCCATATGAGGCCCTATGTAACTCTTGGCCTATTAACGGCCCGTGGTGAAACTGGCCCGTAATGAACAGTGTATCACTTTATACCCATTAAGGTCTCGTTATTCAGTTGGGCCGTTTCCAGCCCATGTTATCTTTCGGCCTTCTCAGAGCCCATTTATTCTTGGGCTCATTTAGAGCATTCGTTTACTTACGTCCCGTTACTGTCATTTTCTGCTTGTGGGCCAAATTCAGCCCGTGGTTACAGTCGGCCCGTTTGTGGTCCGTTAATACATTGGGCCGTTTTCATAGCCTCATCAAATACGGCCTATTAACGATGGCCCGTTATGGTCGACCCATGAAAGGGCGATTCCAACTCTTGCCCGTTTACGGCCATATGTTTGGCCAATCAATCATACGGCCCGTATAAGGCCCACTGATGATATGGCCCGTAGAAGGCCCATTGTTTCTACGGCCCGTAGAAGGCCCAATGTTTCTATGGCCCGTAGAAGGCCTACTGTTTCTACGACCCATAGAAGGCCCACTGTTTCACTACAGTAAATATTAGCCCATTGTTATTGTGGCCTAGTTTTAAAAAATAGGTTATTGCAACCACTAGAAAACCGTGGAAAAAGAACTGCACTGACTACAAGCAAACAAATAAGCAAGACAACAAGGAAATAAATAAGCAAGTAACTTATGCTAGGCTATCACGGCTATTACACATATTACATCCACTGGGCATCAAAGTTCACCACCAGTGCAAATATAGGGAACACAACAGCATATAAACGCCGCAGCAAAACAAGTCCAGAACTGAAACCACTTCAGAAGAGTTCAAGAAACAATATCCTGGGTACCCATAATGCTGGCAAGATGCTTAGCAAGCTTATTAACTTTCTCTTGTTTGGCGCTTAAATCCTCCAGCGCTTGCTGCTGCACAAGAAAGTACGCATCTGAATTCTGCAGGGACTTTCTCATCCCTTCGGCTTCTTGCCGCAGCACAGCTGACTGATGCCTTTTAGCTTGTAGCTGAGACTGAAGAAGCTGAAGTGATTTAGGAAGCGAGTTGGAAGAGCTTGTGCCAGCGGTACTGGCCAGTAACTCAAACACTACATCAACGCAGGACTGTGGGGTTTTCTCATTGTCTACAAGATCGTTTTTATCACCTTTCATAGAGAACAACAGGGTTGTCTCACAATCTTGAACCTTATCTGCATTACTTTCTCTACCATTGCATAGTGGGGTGCTCTTCTCCAATATTCTGTTTGCATACTACAAGAGAAACAAGCAGACACATCACAGGTTTAGCTTGTAGTATACCAAACTCATTTTAGTAAACCGGTTTAGTAGTAAGGTGGACAGGATAACAGCATGAAACAAACATATATCTATGTACTATGGTCACTGTATTGTCCATATCATTCTAGTTTATGTTCCCTAATCAAGATAGAGACACAATTCAACTCATATATTTTTAAGACACAGCAGCATAGACAGAATATAAGTGTGAGAAACTACACAGCATTGGCAACACTTGTAATGTGCATCACATGAGAACATAACTGTTTATACAACTTAAAACTGAAATCAACATAGAGCAAGAAGTTAGAACAACAATCCAGTTAAAGAAATAGGTTTAGAACATACCTGTTGCGCCATTGGAGTTTCAATTGGATCCTTCAAATTCGAAAGTAGTTGGTATGAGTAAATACAGTGATGCAACAGCAAAGGAGTATGGACCATAGCTACGGAATCTGACCTGAGAACAGTTGCTCTTCTGCTTTAAACGTGGAGTTTGGGTTAGCTGTGGTGGTCTTCGTGCTTTGGGCACTGCAGTAGCTTTACAAACTGCTCGTGTGGGGGTACTTTGTGGTGGACATGGTGCTTTGTCAACTATAAGTGGGTTACTATCCGCTGGGGTTGCGGTTAGATGGGTTGTAGCTGGTTCTCTGCCCAACGGTGTAAGTGTGCAATCTGTAAGAGTCTCGATTATGTGTGGTGGGGCTAGTTTGTGGGCCAGTACAACCATGGTTCTTTCTACATCGACGGGTAGCACTATCTTTTGTGAAGAACGGGTTTTTGCTCCCTCAGATACTGCCATCACCCCCTGCAATTCAAATGGCTGATAAACAAGAAAAGAAATTGAACGTACAGACATTGTATGATAGACAGATGTGGTAATTCACATATATGTTGTCTAACCAAACAGGACAGCATGACACAATTTCACATATATGATGCCTAACTAAACAGGATAGCATGACACAGTTTCAGATATATGATGGATAACTTAACAGGATATAATGGCATAATTCAACATATGATGAGTACCTAAACAGGATGACATGAAAAAACTATATGATGTCTTTCTAAAATAGGTTCGTATGAAATAATTCACATACATGTTGTCTAAGTATACAGGATGGCATGATATAATTGACATAATTGATTCATATACTAAGCAGCTGGCACTCGCATGTATGATCTCTAAACTAAGCAGATAGAATTCAATATTGTGCTATGATGTCTAAACTAAGTAATGCAAGACACCATATGCATCATATGAGAAATATAAACACTGCAACTTAGAGCATACACCTCAGGTGGGATATAGGACTGGTCATCTGTCTCTGAATCATCCTCTGAGGAGCTCCCTATAACCATCGAGATATATGCTTCAATAGGTACCATTGCCTGCTCTGAAGACCTTGTTTTCACTCTAGATTTTTCCATAACCGGCTCAAATGGCTGATACACACGAAGAGTAGTTCAATATACACAGATTGTGGACAAATGGAATACGTAATGGAAAAAAAGATGGCATGAGATAATTCACATATATGATGCCTGGCTCCATGGCAGTGCATAATTCACATATATGATAACTGGCTGAAAACATGGCATTGCATAATTCACATATCTGATATAGAAAGGAAACAGGAGGCATTCACACAAAGCATGTCTAATCTAAGAAGATGGCATGGCAATGCAAGACATCATATGCATGATATGAGCAATATAACCCAACCAAGTTAGAGCATGCACCTCGGGGGGGGATACGGCTGGTCATCTCTCTCTGAATCCTCCTCTGAGGAGCTATCTGTAACCAGCAAGAAATCTGCATCGACAGGTAGCACTGACTGCTCAGAAGACCTTGTTTTCACTCCAGATTTTCCCATGACCGACTCAAATGGCTGATGCACAGGAAGAGTAGATGAATGTATAAACATTGTTGAAAATGGAATACATTATGGAAAAAAATATGGCACAATACAATTCACATATACGATGACTGGCTAAACAGGATGGCATTGCATGATTCACGTATATGATGCCTGGCTAAAGAAGATGGCATTGCAAAATTCCCATATACTCCCTCCATTCCTAAATATTTGTCTTTTTAGAGATTTCAAATGGACTACCACATACGGATGTATATAGACATATTTTAGAGTGTAGATTCACTCATTTTGTTCAGTATGTAGTCACTTGTTGAAATCTCTAAAAAGACAAATATTTAGGAATGGTGGGAGTATGATACAGAAACCAAACAGGTGGCATTCACACAAAGCAAATCTAAACTAAGCTAATGACATATAAGATGTATAATGTAAGCAATGCAAGGCGCCATATGCATGATATGACCAACATCAGCATGCCAGGTTAGAGCAAACACCTCAGGTGGTAAACAGGCGTGGTAGGCTCCTTCTGAATCTCCATCCGAACAGTTATCTTCCTCTGGAATACAATCTGGAAATGCGGGAGAGGGGGGGGGCACTTCGCCCACCATGGAGCAGCGTCCGCATGACATTATATTCGCACGCAATGGTCTTCTCTTTTTCTCTACATGTTCAGTACGATTATGTACAATATGTGACATGCATAATAAAAAAATAGTTAGATTTTGTAAGGCCTAAGGGGTGCATGCAAAAATCAAGACTGATGGTAGCAAACGAGTGGATGGATACAAAACTAATGATAGCAGGTAGATTATAGCTTCAGTTTAAAAAGATAGACAATGGATCATCTATTGTTTGTTGCCCACCCAACATGAACCACATAGAAGACCGCAGATGAACCAGATAGTAGACAGATACTATTCGTTGCTGGCTCGATATGAGACCCATGGGCAATTCAAAACTCAGGAACAATAAAGTAGCAGGTAATAATAACCGATGTATAACATAAGCCAACACAAAAGACTGCGACCTCTCTTCCGGAACTGTGTAGTCCTCAGGTTCAACTGCTCAGTCGATGATGGTAATGCAGTTGGCGTGGCTGCCGGCAATGGGGAAGATGATTTGAGGCGGCCAAAGAAAGTCTGCAGGGGGGATCTCTGCTACAGTGAACGCTTCTGTCGATGGTGCACCTCAGGTGGGGAGGATGACGGCACGGCAGGAGCAGGACATAACACACAGAGTTTTCTTTGATGCCAATCTGAAAATGAAGTAAATCTGTAAGGGCTCCTTAGAATTGGCGGATTCTATAAACGCAGGGACAGGAAAAACACAGGAATAGGATAGGAGTGCACGTGCAAAACAGAGCATTTGGAAACATAGGATTTCAGTCAACCTGGGTGTTTGGCTCACATGAATTGGAAGAACAGAGGAATGGAGAAACAAAGTGATGCGACGAGTGTACAACCTCTTTGGCATAGCCTTGTGGACCTCAGCATCATTGGTTTAGACATGGAGGATGGTGATGATGCTGGTGTGACTGTCGGAGGCGGTGAAGAAGATCCGAGGCCTCTAGAAACGGCGTCGAAGGTACTACTCCGCTGTGATGGACGGTTCCGTCGTTGGAGCAGCTCCGCTAAGGTGTACGGCGACGAGGATGAAGCATGACAAGACAGACAACGTTAATCTAAAGTGGGACCCTAATATCATCTGCAATAGATGATGTAAAATACATCACCAAAAAGTGCTAGATGTAAAACGCATCAGCCGCACCACGGCCGCTCCGACAGATGTTGTAAGTACTGTTCACTCTGAACTTAACTGAAGAAAATGAACTTCACAGTCGAAACTGAATTTTACTATCGAAACTGATTGAACTAGTAACAGAGCATTGCAATAGATGTTTAGGGCGTTCGAGCACTAGTAGCAGAGAAGCAGTGATCTAAATCAGCAGACGCTCGAGCAGGGAACGCACTAGCAGAGAGCAAGTCACGCAGTAGAACCGCGAGCGAGTGCTAAAGCAGCAACTCCTGTAGCTGCCAGAGGTCGTGCAGCAGCAGCAGCAGCACAAGTGAGAGCAAGAGCAGAGCAGCAGCACGAACGAAAGCAGGAGCAGTGCAGCAGCGCGACCGACAGCAAGAACAGATCCGCAGCGCGAGCGAGAGCCGGAGCAGCTGCAGCTAGTGCCGTTGTGGAAGTCGCCGCTGAGGAAGCAACGACATGGGGGAGAGACGCCATGGATGATGTGGCCGGCGACGGCGCCGTCGATGGAGACGCCATGTCTGCTCGGTATCGAGCACCGGCGGCCCCGTGAGATCGAATAAAAGATAAAATGCAGCGGTGAGTGCAGAACCTCCTTGGTGGCGCCGAGTTGGCCTCGGCTTCATTGGAGGAATTGGTGAGGGTGTTACGGTTCCGGTGGGGCAGGTCAAGACGGCGCTGTGGGGATTGAGGTGGCGCGATAGACGAGGCGAATGTCGGGGCAGCTCCTTGGAGGTGGAGGACGGGGTGGCTGATCCGACGGGACGACGAGATCGACAACGGATCCTCATCCGGTGTGGTGGATGAGGGACGGCGAGCTGTTGCGGTGGACGATGTAGTCGGGGAAGAGTCTTCGGCTGGGCGGCGGTCGGGAGGCCGACGGAGGAGTGTGGGGTTTCACGGGTTTTGGCGGCCTCGGTGTACGAATGGGGGGCGAAGGGGGAGGGGGAGCCAAGCTTAGGGACGCGCTTGTCTGAAATGTAGGGTAAGTTACCAGCGTACCCCCAGCGGTTTTGACACCGCGACGTGGAGCTTCATTTCTGGCTGAGGGGTAGAAGGGGGATGTCGTGTGTCTGGGCTGCGGGAGCGATTTCGGATGAGGAGGGAGTTCTCGCGTGCGTCCAAATTTTAGGATAACAAGGCGCGGCGCGGGTTGAAGAACCGGGAGTTTCAAAGCAGGTGAGACAAAAGATACTCGAGCTTGAAAATTTTGGGATAACAAGGTGCGGATTCCTTGTTCGGCAGAACAGACTTAACATGTAAAAAAATTCATACAAGACACAAGAGAGTCATGTCCCCTTTTACTATATTGCTATAGAAGCCATTGAAAAAACTACAATAAAAATGTAAAAAAATCGAGAGAACAAGATTACCCTGCATAGTACCAAATCGATTCGCACTTCCCTCAACAACAACAAAAAACAAATAAATTCCCACCAAAGATAGAGTAATGTCCCTTTTTATATGATTACACATGCCATGATCTCGAATTTCAATTTTTGAATCCACGTTATGTTGAATTCGAATATATCATTAGGTGACCTTGCGGTTTATAATTGATGTAGTCATACATTTTGATCTTCTATCATATATGAACCTTTTCCTCCACCATGTGAACATATATATTGTCGTCTACCATATGGACTAAATTTGAATCAATTTTCCTTATTTGAATACGACTGTTGTCAAGTTATACAATAATTTAAATATTATCTTGATAACAAAAAGACATGCATATAGTAGTAATCATATTTCACTGTGAACTACATTAACCAAACGCTCTCCAATTCAAATATCTGTATCCATTTTATGTTGAATTCAAATCATAGTACATTATTGGTCTAGGTAGCGAGATGTTCGGGATAATCTAAACCCTGTTTTCATACGTATAATTTTTGGCTGAACTGGGACAAGTTTTTGTATAAGCCTCTTGCAAAACCAGAGATTCTCTCAACAAGCCTCGTGGTTCCGAGAGAGAATGTGTCACCTTTGTGTGCGAAATGATATACGTTGCCTCCCCCCTGATTTTATTTACAAAGGCAACATAGAACTATATGAGTGCCCTATTAAATTTTGGAATTATTTCGGGTTCATTTGGCCTTTTTATACATTAATTGAGTTTCTGGACTTTTAATGTGCATAATCTAAATATGAATTGCATGCACATGCTCCGGTGCACCAAAGTGGGTTGAAAAATCACATGTTTGTCCTTGGTTGAATTTGTAGGTCCCATGGAAGAAATGAGAATGAAATTCAAACATCTGGGCGTCATGACTCTGCTGAGAACATCGAGAAACTTAGATTTTAAATTCATGTAAATCCAAAACTCGGCTGGAAATCATGGAACTTGGCATGGTGTCATGTCATGGCACTGACATGTTCTGGTAAAAAATTGGGCCAATTTGGAAGCTCGTGATTCTAAGAGGGAATGTGCCACCTTTGAGTGTGAAACGATATACACTGC
>NC_057810.1:286691733-286696365 GCF_018294505.1 Triticum aestivum | reverse complement strand
TAACAAAGGCAACATAGAACTACATTAGTGCCATGTTAAATTTTGGAATTATTCCGGGTTCATTTCTCGTTTTTTATACATTAATTGAGTTTCTGGTCATTAAATGTGCATAAGTCAAATTTGAACTACAAGCACATGCTCTCGTGCACCAAAGTTGGTTGAAAAATCACATTTGTGTCCTCGGGTGAATTTCTAGGTCCCATGCAAGAAATGAGAATAAAATTAAAACATCTGGGAATCGTGGCTCGGCCGAGAACATTGAGAAACTTGGTTTTAAAATTCTTGTAAATCCAAAACACGTCTGAAAATCATGAAACTTGGCATGGATGTCATGTCATAGTACTACCATGTTGTGGTAAAAAAATGGCCGAATAGGAACAGATTTTGGTATGAGCTTCTTGCAAACCGAAGCTTCTCTCAAGAAGGCTCATGGTTCTGAGAGGGAACGTGTCACCTTTGAGTGCGAAACGATATACGTTGTCCCCCTTGAGTTTATTTACAAAGGCAACATAGAACTACATGAGTGCCCTGTTAAGTTTTGGAATTATTCCAGCTTCGTTTGGACTTATTTACACATTAATTGAGTTTTTGGTCATTTAATGTGCATAATTCAAATTTGAACTACAAGCACGTGCTCCCGTGCACCAAAGTTGGTTGAAAAATCACATTTGTGTCCTCGGGTGAATTTCTACTCCCTCCTTCCACCTATATAGGTCCTAATGCGTTTTTCGAGGCTAAATTTGACCAACATTAGAGCAATAATATATGACATGCAACTTACACAAAGCACCTTCAAATTTGTATTTCAAAGGAGCTTCCAATAATATAATTATCATAGTATACATCTCATGTGCTATTAATCTTTTTAATAGTCAAAGGCTGTCTTGAAAAACACATTAGGCCCTATATAGATGGAAGGAGGGAGTAGGTCCGATGCAAAAAATGAGAATAAGATTCAAACATCTGGGCATCGTGGCTCGGTCGAGAACATTGAGAAACTTGGTTTTAAAATCATGAAACTTGTCATGGTGTCATGTCATGGTAGTACCATGCCATGGTAAAAAAATTGGCCGAATAGGAACAAATTTTGGTATAAGCTTCATGCAAATCGGAGCTTCTCTCAAGAAGGCTCATGGTTCTGGGAGGGAACGTGTCACCTTTGTGTGCATAATTCAAATTTGAAATACAAGCACATGTTCCAGTGCACCAAAGTTGGTTGAAAAATCACATGTGTGTCCTCGGGTAAATTTCTAGGTTCCATGCAAGAAATGGGAATGAAATTCAAAATTCTGGGCGTCGTGGCTGGGTTGGAAACATTGAGAAACTTAGTTTTTTAATTCCTGTAAATCCAAAACACGCATGAAAATAATGAAACTTGGCTTGGTGCCATGACATGGCACCAACATGCTATGGTAAATTTGCAGTCCTATTTGCGAAGGCGCACACATTAACAATCAACAAAGTCATTTTCAAACAAGTGTTGTCACGTTACAATCGGAAACACAAGTATTATTGAAACCATGGGCGTTCTACTTACTAGTACCATTTACGTGCCGACACGCGTCCCCATTTTTTATTAGCTAGGAGGCGCCGTGCAGGGTAGCTATTTGAGTACGAGAGGCGTGCGATCAGACCCGTGCGCGTGCTTATCGGGAGGAGAGCCCTTTGACCTCCATCTGCCGTCCACCTATCTACCAAGGTCTCCCTTAATGGCGCCCGAGCCTCTGTTTAATGGCGTGGCTATGTCTCACTCGAATGAGATTTAAGAGAGAAAAAAGAAAATATGAAAGCACGGATCTAGATGTAAGATCCGACGGACCTATATAGCATCTACTACGACTTATAGCAAGACTGATGAATATATAAGGACGATTTTTTTATCAAAGAAGGGCTTGCCCCTTCCGATTTTCATTACTCAAAACCACCACAATTCACAAGAAGTTCAGCACAACTCCAGCCTAAAACGAAGGACTAAAAGCTACCAGATTGATATCGCAACATCCCAAGAGGCCAACAAAGGCCACACATCCACGCTAGAACCCAACATTTCACAACCGATGACACAATTCACATCCTAAACCGATTATTACATCAAAAGAAACCAGGAAACTGAAGGAAGCCCAACAGCAACTAGAAGAACAGCAACGCCAGGGTTGCCACAGCAAGAGTTTTCTTCATTCCAGCCTCGCAACATTGATCTTCCATAGAAAGATAGGACGATTAATTGTCTTACATAATTAGAAAGATAATTAAAAAGCCACATGCGGCTACGCCCGAAATACACAAGGGCAAAAGAAGAAGGAAGACAAGGATCTGGCTCGCTAATCTCTACTTTCTTGATGTGTTGCTGCAGGCCGCGGGAACTAGTCTCCGCGGCGAGCGGCGATGAGCTCTTTCGTGTCCTCAAGACGCTGCTTGAGAACATCCACGGATTCCTCCACCAGCCTTTGGCGCTCGTTGCGGAGCATGTCATTCTCGTCCATAAGTTTCTTGACGATGACGTCGGTCCTCTTCCACAAGGCACTGGTCTCCTCCTGCTGGTCTACACTTCGGACGATCTTCTCCCTCAGCAGGTCGCGCTCGGCCCGGAGCCTCTCATTGCCCTCCCTTAGTTGCCGGATGACGCCGGTAGCCTGTTCAAACGAGGCTTTCACGTCGTCCTGCAACCTCGCTAAGCCGAAGATCTGATCCATCTGGCTATGGACGATTGCATGCATGCGCCTGTAACAGTCGTCGCCTGCCCGCGAGAAATTTTACCAGGCCGCCGCGGCATGGCGGGACATCTCTGCTGCATTCGTGGCGCGGCGGGACATCTTTGCTTCTTCCGCGGCGCGGCCGGACCAGTCTGCTGCATCGACGGCGTGGCGGGACCTCCGTTCTACTTCAGCGGCGCGGCGGGACCTTTGTGCTGCTACTTCCGCATGGCGGGACATGTTGGCTGCTCTCGCAGCGAGGCGGGACATCTCTCGTGCTTCCGCTTCCATGCTCGCCTCTCCCTGGTGGCAATCTCTCGACCCAGAACTCACGCTGGCCATGGCAGACGCAAGGGAAGGATGCTGAATGACTTGTTTGTTTTTGTGGATGAGGAGTTGAGGAGGAATGTGCAGTTATCTTGGCATACTAGTATTTATAACCGAGTACTAATACGCTCCTAAGTGGGAAACCGTTTAGGTTGTGATCGGTGTGAACAGGTTTGGAATTCAATATAGCGTGGTACTAATACGCTCCTAAGTGGGAAACCGTTTAGGTTGTGATCGGTGTGAACAGGTTTGCAATTCAATATAGTGTGGAGTAATTTGGAATGTGACGAGACGCAAGCTCAAAATTTATTGACGGTTCTAGTTTCAAAGTGCGGCACTATTCCCGGATGGAGTACTTCTTTTTCAACTCCCTCCTTTCCGGTTTTATAGGGCTTATCTCAAAATTTTAGTTTTTCCATTTTATAAGGCTTGGCTGTTCCCCAACACATGTTCCGATTCCAAGGTGCATTAAATCATTGCATGCAAGTATTAAGAGAAAATTGACCAATGCATGTACTTTATGCATGCATGCATTGCAATTAATGCATGGATAAACATAATTTTTTTAGAAAAACAAGAGCATTAATTAGGTGCTTTTGCAAACTACAAAAAATATTCCACCACTCACCATAAACCGGAAAGGAGGGAGTACTATTGTGTACGTGCAATAACTGGCACCGTCGTATACATATCTTACGATTAATGGGGCGTTCGACAGGAATAGCCGTGTGGCGAGCTCTAGGCTAGTCCTTTTTTCAGACGCATTAAACCTATCTCTCGGGACTTCTCGCACACACCATCGTGCCACCCACAAAAACTTGTACTATGAGTTTAGTAGTACGTTATACAGGAAGAGAAGAGGTGCATGCACGCACTTGTCCTCTCACACACGCGTCTGTTTTTTCTCGAAAAGGAGGATGATGACCCCCCGCCTCTGCATCTGGGAGTCACACACGCATCTGTAGCTAAGAATTGTAGTGTTCTTGTAACATCCCAAATTTCCAATTTGGCATGTTATACATAGATCATCCATGCATATCATATTTTCATTGCTTTTTCATTTGCAATCCTCGAAATCCTAAGCAACTCAAGGACCTTCGGAGAGAGTTGGGGACCTTCGAAATCCTAGTGAAGACGAGGATTTGATTTTAATTATTTTCTCTCCGGAAAATATTTCACTTTAAAATATTAAAAGAGGGGAGATAATATGACATCTCCAAAATAATTGAAATATCGGAGGAAAAATGTTAAAATCATTTTTGGGATTTTATTTGAATTTATTCGGGATTTTATTGCCCTAGAAAAAAATGTTGCATGTTTTTAAATTGCATTTTAGGGGCCAAGAAAAGTTCATCTTGTTCTAAATATTTTATTTAGATGGAGAAAACTTGTTTTGGAATTTTTAGGTTTTTATTTATTTTTCTAGGAATTTTTCTTCGGCGGAATGTTTTAAAAAAAAATAACCTCGCGCCCGACTGGGCCGAAGGCCCAGCCGAGCGGGCCAGCCCAGCCAGCCGCCGCCGCCTTCCCCGCGCGCGCGCCGTGCGCGGCACGGACGCCGAGGGCGGGTCCGAGCCGGAATCCACCCCTGGGCGCCCCCTCGCCCAAGCAA
>NC_057810.1:286683154-286691263 GCF_018294505.1 Triticum aestivum | reverse complement strand
CCTCCCGCCACAGCCCCACAGCCCCGCCGCCGTTGCCAAGCCCCACCGGAGCCGCCGCCCCACCGGACGAAGCCTCGCCGGAGGTACCCGATCCCGCCGCCGGTTTTTTTTAAAATAAACCCTTTGGTTTTTTTTGAAATCCCTAGATCGTTTTTTCTAGATCGGTTTATTTTTTTCGGTTTATTTACTTAGCGAATGTCCGCTCATCCATTCGTTTTAACGAACGCGTTCACTGTTTAGTTTCTGCTAACGAACGTTCATCCGTTTAGCAGTTCGTCGTTTTTCTTTTTATCGGATTTATTCCGCGATTATTCCGATCGCGATTTCTGATCCGATTTTCAAACCTGTTTATCTTTTCGCTCGTTTATCGGAATCAGGCGATTCAAGCGCCTGGAGTTTCATCTCGAAACCCTCTTTCGGAATAATCAACTCAAATAAGATTTTTCTTCTGTAAAATTTGACCTAGATCCAGAATAGCAAAATGAAGTTGTTTCTTTTGCCGTTCGTGTTTCGTCGCTTTGTTTGATTTGATTCTTTTTGCAAACCGGAGTTCTTAAGTTGAACTTTCTCGTCAGAGTCTTTTATTTGGATTTCTACTTGTACATCTTTGATTGTTGCTTATGTATGTTACTGTTTGCCTGCGCTAGAATTCCCGGAGTGCGAAGCGTGTTACTACGAGTCTCTAGGATACCCGGATCGTCAGCAAGGCAAGTAACACATTGATCATACTCTTTTCATACCCAGTTTTTATGCATTAGATTCAATCCTCAAACATTGCATGATTAGGATGCTTTTAACATGTGGGTATTGGGAAGTAGTTGATGAGGTAGAACCTATTGTCCTGTTTTATTATCAAACCCTTGGGAGTTACTTCTACGTATTGCTTATATTGCCATGCTATGCTCGTAGACGTGGATTGGGTTTGAGTGATATCCATGACAGATGTGAGATTGATAATTAATGGTTTACTTAAGGTGGCAACTTTAATACACATCTGGGTGGATTGAGGCACCTGGGGTTACCAGTGATTGCCTGTTTTATTTTTGGAAATCCCGGGGTTACCGTGTGATTCTCCTATGGACCGCCACCCAGGCTCAAAGGGAACTGAGTCTATTCATGCTAGAAACTTCCGTGTGCAGCCGCAAGCTATTATGGGCTCTAGCATAGTTTGAGTAAGTTGCGTGAAGCTCTTGAAGATGTGGATCAGCAGGTAGTGGGTTTGTAGGTTTGGTATGGTCTGCCCGGAGTAGAGAGTTAATGCTTCTGAAAGACTGTGTCTCGGTCATCCGTCTCTCAAACACCATGCAGTGCGAGAATCAACGGAGGCGATCGAGTCTTGCGGGGAAAAGTGCGCAAACCTCTGCAGAGTGTACAATCTAATCATGGTTAGTCGTGTCCCCGGTTATGGACAATTCTGAGTATCTAGTACTTGAGTATTCGCATGTATCCCAACACTCTTAAACTAATATTGTTGGGTTGTTAACTACTTTTAATTAGGATCATTGAGTTTGGGTTTACCTTCTCAAATGATGTTTCAACTACCATGATAGTTAAATTAAAATTGATTCCTTTGTAGTAGGGAAAAATTGGCTTTTCGCAAAATTCTAACCATAGAGCTTTCCACCAGCCAAATATGCATGTAGTGGTAGCATTATTCTGTTATTGCTCTTTTGTGTTACATTGCCAGCATATTCCATGTGCTGACCCATTCTCGGGCTGCAACGTATTATGTTGCAGACTTTTCAGACGAGGAGTAAGGTTCGTAGGTCATTGCCGTGCAGCTCAGTTATGCCGTTGGAGTTGATGGACTCACTTTATCTTCCAAGCCTTCCGCTGTTATCGCATTAGATGGCCTTAAGCCATATTATTGTAATAAGTTCTCTTTTGAGACATTCGATGTAATAAGTGTGTGATTGCTACTCTGTTATAAATCCTTCGAAGTACTGTGTGGTGTCAGCATTACTGATCCAGGGATGACACCTTAGCACAGAGACTTGACCATCTGAGGTCGGGTCGCTACAAGATGGTATCTGAGCACACGCTGAGTGTAGGACACGGCCACTAAGATAAACCACAGGTCACACTTCTCTTCTCATTTCTGGCGCCTCTTCTCTTTCCACTCTTTAGGATGAAGGAGATGAATACCAAGTTTGCACAACCGAATGAAGACACACCTTTTGGACGCCATTTGAAGGAAGTCACTAGGTACTTGAATATTGGAATACCAAGCTTCACTGGGACGAACAACGCCACTCTACCGGAAGAAGAGCGTTGGATGATTCAAGTACGAGTTCCAGGAAGGACGTTCTCGTCAAATTCCAAACCTATAGAGTTTTCTTTCGAAGCACCCACTTGGAGCCTTGGCAAGAGTATGGCAGCTCATATTACCATGGGACGCATTGGAGAAATCTACAACAAGGAACTTGAGGATAGCACCTATCAAACATGTGGGCGCCGAGATGAACAATGGGAGATGATCAGCACCAGGAAGGATAGATCTGTCGTAGCCTTTATCCAGGAGCAAAACCAGCACATTCGATGTCAGGAGAACCAGATGTGCGCAGACATGATCGAGTTGAAGAAGGCGAAGACCAGGATCATCGAGCTGGAGGAAGAACTTAAGTTCACATGCGATGGATATGAGGAGGAAATCAAGACGCTATTGGAGTAGAATGACGACCTAGTGGAGAAGATCGGAATCTTTATGGGAGGACCAGTTCCGAAAGAAGACCTCATACGCCCGGACAACTACATCATCATCGACGACACCGACTCGGATTCAAGTGATGATGATTACAATGACGAAGCTGGAGCAGACATCATGGAGTCTTCCACCGATCAAAATTTCTAGATGACCACCATATGATAATAGTATTTTCCCCCATGTAACTAGTAGTAGTGAGCACTTTTGCGATAGTCCTAGACCGTTTTGTATGCCCTTTCTTGTTTGATTGAATGAATGCTTGTGTTTGTCTCATAAACATATGGGTAGTGTTTCTCCCCTAGATCTTTTCTATTCTAAATCTCTTCCATCTAAAACCCCTCAGATGCCTCCGAGAGAGACCCCGAGTTTGTTTTCCCACCGGAGATCACCCAGTTGATCCAGCAGCAGAATGCCCTGATGCAGTTGTTAGTTCAGAACCAGGGCAATGCCAATAACAACAATGCTGACAACAACAACCCGCCGCCAGTGGATAACCTCGCCCGTTTCCTAAGGTTACAGCCGCCGGTGTTCTCCAATAGCATCGAGCCAATAGTTGCAGATGATTGGCTACGTCGTATTGGAAGGGAGTTAACCACCGCTGGATGCACAGATGCTGAGAAGGTGCGTTTTGCCGCACACCAACTGGATGGACCTGCAGCAGCATGGTGGGAGAATTTCACAGCCACCTATCCTATCGACACTGTCACATGGGCTCAGTTTCAGCAGGCTTTTCGCACTGCCCATGTCTCGACTGGAGCTATACAGATGAAGAAGTGTGAGTTTTGCAACCTACGCTAGGGGAATCGTACTGTTGGCCAGTACGTGGATGAGTTTAGCAATTTGTCACATTATGCACCTGATGATGTGGCCACGGATGCCGCGAAGCAAGAGAAGTTTATGGAAGGGCTGAATGATGAGATGAGTATGCAGTTGATGGTAGCAACCTTCAACAACTACCAGGAGTTGGTAGATAAGGCCCTAATGATTGAAGGGAAGCAGCAGTAGATTGATAATCATAAGAGGAAGTATGGAAAAGGAAAAAATACAATTTAGGAGCTCACCAGAAGCCTCGTTTGACCCCGAACTCAGGAGGACTTGTTCATAACCATGAAGGACATAACCATGCCGGAGGAGGATCGCATAACCATAATGGTGCGAAGAACGGGAATGGGAATGGAGCCAACAATAACCAGAACCGCTCTAACCCATCCACACCCGCAAAGAGAGACTTAAGCCAAGTTGTTTGCTACAAGTGCGGGAAGACAGGGCACTATGCCAATGACTGCTTTGAAGGAAAGAATGGGAATGGAAACGGAAGCGCAGGGAAGAAGCCCAATCCATTCAACAAAGGACAAGTGAACCACGTTAACGTGGAGGAGGTTGAAGAGCAGCCGGACGCGGTAATAGGTAAGTTTTTGGTTCAGTCATTTACCGCTATTGTTCTTTTCGATACTGGTGCATCGCATTCATACATATCAAGGGGATTTGTGGAAAAGTTTAAGTTGCCAGCCCAAACCCTTAGGACACCCCTCTTAGTGAGCTCGCCAGGATTAGAGTACATGGCTAGCAGATGGTATACCCAGATACCCCTAATCATTGGCACACATGTATTTCCGTCTGACCTAATTATCTTGGAGTCGCAAGGATTGGATGTGATATTAGGGATGGACTGGATGTCAAAGTATGAAGGAAGTATTGACTATGCTAGTAAGTCAATTTATCTTACTACCCCGGAGGGAAAAAGGATTAAGTATGTATCTAGGCATGTGCCTAGGAGGAGCCAAGTAAACGCCCTCACGGGAGTTGTACAAGAGGAAGTGCATGTAGTAAAGGATTTTCCGGATGTTTTCCCCGAAGAGTTACCTAGTATGCCACCGGACAGAGACATTGAGTTTTTGATAGAGCTATTGCCAGGAACAGGACCGATATCTAAGAGACCCTATCGGATGCTAGCAAATGATCTAGAGGAAATTAAGAAGCAGATTAAGGAGTTGTTGGAGAAAGGTTACATTCGTAGAAGCTCGTCACCTTGGGGAGCCCCAGTACTTTTGGTGGAGAAGAAGGATAAATCCCTAAGGATGGTTGTTGACTACCGAGCTCTGAATGAAGTAACAATAAAGAACAAGTATCCCTTACCAATGACCAACGATCTGTTTGATCAGTTACAAGGAGCTAAGGTGTTTTCGAAGATTGATCTGCGATCGGGATACCATCAGTTGAAGATCCGAGAGTAGGATATACCCAAGACAGTGTTTACCACATGGTACGGATTATATGAGTATACGGTCATGTCATTTGGACTGACTAACGCCCCTGCCTATTTCATGAGTATGATGAACAAGGTGTTCATGGAGTATTTGGACAAGTTTGTTGTGGTATTCATTGATGACATTATGATATACTCGAAGAACGAGGAGGAGCACGCGGAACACTTGTGTTTGGTTCTCGAGAAACTCAGGAAACACCAGTTATACGCCAAATTCAGCAAGTGCGAGTTTTGGTTGAAGGAAGTTGGATTTCTTGGGCATGTTATATCAGGAGAGGGTATAGCAGTGGATCCCAGTAAGGTTCAGTCGGTCACTGAATGGTTGGAACCCACTTCAGTTGGCGAGATCCGCAGTTTTCTTGGACTGGCAGGATATTATCGGAGGTTCATTGAGAATTTTTCCAAGATTGCTAAACCAATGACGGAATTGCTAAGGAAGGATACTAAGTTCAAATGGACGGAGGAGTGCGAGACAAGTTTTCAAGAGCTAAAGGAGCGATTGACTACAGCCCCAGTGCTAACCTTGCTAGATATACATAAGGAGTTTCAAGTGTATTGTGACGCCTCTCGCTTGGGACTTGGATGTGTGCTTATGCAGGAAGGAAAGGTTGTTTCGTATGCCTCACGACAACTGAAGCCACACGAGTTGAACTATGCCACGCATGATTTGGAGTTAGCAGCCGTGGTGCATGCACTAAAGACCTGGAGACATTATCTTATCGGAAACCGTTGTGATGTGTACACGGATCATAAGAGCTTGAAGTACATTTTCACACAAAAGGAGTTGAACCTCAGGCAGAGGAGATGGTTGGAACTTATAAAGGATTACGACATGAAGCTACACTATCATCCAGGAAAAGCCAATGTCGTAGCAGACGCTTTGAGCCGGAAGAGTTATGCTAATGTTCTTGTGAGCAATGGAATGCCAAAGGAGTTAGCTGCAGAGATCATGGAACTATGATTAGAGATTGTTCCAAGAGGTTTTCTTGCAACAATGGAAGTTCAGTCAACACTGTTGGACAAGATTCGACAAGCTCAGAAGGAAGACAAAGAGATTTCTGAGATAAGAGAGAGGATGGGCGAAGGTAAAACCAAAGGTTTTCGCGAAGATGAGCTCGATACCTTATGGTTTGAGGACCGAATTTATGTGCCCAACAATTCAGAGATCAGGAAGTTGATACTTCAGGAAGCACATGACTCACCATACTCGATTCACCCTGGAAACACCAAGATGTATTTGGACTTGAAGGAATGTTTCTGGTGGACTAGAATGAAGAAGGATATTGCCGAGTATGTAGCCATATGTGATGTATGTCAGAGAGTGAAGGCAGAACATCAGAAGCCAGCAGGACTGTTACAGCCTATGCCAATACCTGAATGGAAGTGGGATAAACTTGGTATGGACTTTATTATCGGATTACCCAGAACCAAGGCAGGATATGATTCTATATGGGTAGTTGTGGATCGATTGACTAAAGTAGCTCATTTCATCCTGGTGAAAACAACGTATACAAGTGCGAAGTTGGCCAAGATATATATGACCAGGATCGTATGTTTACATGGAGTTCCGAGGAGTTTTGTATCAGATAGAGGAACTTAGTTTACTTCAAAGTTTTGGCATCAATTACACCAGACTTTGGGGACCCGATTGGAGTTCAATACAGCTTTTCACCCGCAGACAGATGGGCAGACAAAGAGAGTCAATCAGATTTTGGAGGATATGTTGAGAGCCTGTGCGCTAGATTATGGATCTAGTTGGGATGGCAATTTGCCGTACGCAGAGTTTTCTTATAACAACAGTTACCAGGCCAGTTTGAAGATGGCACCATTTGAAGCTCTGTATGGACGCAGATGTAGAACACCATTGATGTGGGACGAAGTAGGAGACCGTCAGTTGTTTGGACCAGATTTGATCAAGGAATCAGAGGACATGGTTAAACTGATCAGAGACAGACTAAAGGTTGCTCAGTCCAGACAGAAGAGTTACGCAGACTCAAAACACAAGGAAGTAACTTATGAAGTTGGAGACAGAACCTACCTAAGAGTATCGCCCTTGAGGGGAGTAAAACGATTTGGAGTTAAGGGAAAGTTAGCCCCAAGATTTGTAGGACCGTATCGTATTTTGTAACGGATGGGAGAAGTTGCCTACAAGCTGGAATTACCAAAAGGATTGTCAGGAGTTCACGATGTGTTTCACGTATCACAGCTGAAGAAGTGCCATGCTGAGATGGCTGATATACCATTGAATGATACAGTACCTTTGGAGGCGATTCAGCTGGATAATAATCTGACTTATGAGGAGAAGCCAGTTAATATTCTTGAGTTTGATAGTCGAGTCACTCGCAACAAGGTGATCAAGTTTTGCAAAGTTCAGTGGAGTCATCATACTGAGGAGGAAGCCACCTGGGAGCGAGAGGAGGATATTCGCAAGGACCATCCGCACCTATTTTCTAGCCAACCCGAATCTCGAGGGCGAGATTCATCTTAAGGGGGGTAGGTTTGTAACATCCCAAATTTCCAATTTGGCATGTTATACATAGATCATCCATGCATATCATATTTTCATTGCTTTTTCATTTGCAATCCTCGAAATCCTAAGCAACTCAAGGACCTTCGGAGAGAGTTGGGGATTTTCTAGTTTTCATATTTGAGATTCTTATCAAATAGTGAAGACGAGGATTTGATTTTAATTATTTTCTCTCCGGAAAATATTTCACTTTAAAATATTAAAAGAGGGGAGATAATATGACTTCTCCAAAATAATTGAAATATCGGAGCAAAAATGTTAAAATCATTTTTGGGTTTTTATTTGAATTTATTCGGGATTTTATTGCCCTAGAAAAAAATGTTGCATGTTTTTAAAATTGCATTTTAGGGGCCAAGAAAAGTTCATCTTGTTCTAAATATTTTATTTAGACGGAGAAAACTTGTTTTGGAATTTTTAGGTTTTTATTTATTTTTCTAGGAATTTTTCCTCGGCGGAATGTTTAAAAAAAATAACCTCGCGCCCGACTGGGCCGAAGGCCCAGCCGAGCGGGCCAGCCCAGCCAGCCGCCGCCGCCTTTCCCGTGCGCGCGCCGTGCACGGCACGGACGCCGAGGGCGGGTCCGAACCGGACTCCACCCCCGAGCGCCCCCTC
>NC_057810.1:286354821-286357725 GCF_018294505.1 Triticum aestivum | reverse complement strand
GGTGGGTGCGAGATCGATGAAGAGAGCCATCGAAATTGTGTGTGTGTGCAAGTCAAAGATATAGGGCGACTGGCCTACCGGAATGTTAGAGGGCACATGTCAAGTTTGTGTGTGGCAGGGAGACATGACTAGAACGCTCGATGTATCAATGTGTGTGGGGGGTAGGGGGTGGGGGGAGGGTAGGGAGAGGCCTAACTATAGAGGTAGAACGACTCGTATATGTGTTGAGAAGGAGAGACCCAGCTATGTCTTGAGGGAGATTGGTCGACATCCATACATAACTGAAGGACGGGAAATATGATGGGACAGAGAGAGAGGAGAGAGAGAGGGAGGGAGAGGGAGGGAGAGGGGTAGAGTGCTGGATGGGTGATGGAGTTGCTTCTCGGAGATGGTGGGAGAGGCCTACTAGACAAACTGAGGGTGGAACTGCAATGTTATCAATAAGAGTGGGGATGTGTTTCTATGTGTGCCTGTGCATGATAGATCTGTCGGGACGCATCCATGGATGATGAAGGGGAACCATGTGTTTGGTAAGCAAACCTAACTAGATCGATAGATCAATTGTTGTTTGTCGGAGGAAGGGAGAGACACAACTAATGAGGTAGATCGATCGACGTGTGGGTAAAAATGAGTTATAAGGACCTAGCTAGCTATATGTATAGCGAGAGACTGGTCGGTGTACGTCCATTTGTTAGAGGCAAATAAGGCCCAGCGAGACGGATAGACAGAGAGAATGGAGCTAGGAGGTGGTGCGAGAGGCCCAACTACTAGCTACATAGGGGGAGGAGTGTGCGGTTGTGAGATCGATGAAAAGAGGGGCAAGAGTTTACACGTGTGTCTGACCGTATGAGAGACACGAGGCAAGGACACATAAAGGAGGAGATTGAAGGTGTGTGTGTATGTTGTAGGCAGGCATCGATGGAGAGGTTTATCGATCGGTGTGTGTCAGAAAGGAGTTGTGGAGACTCTGGGAGAACGACCTAAAGAAAAAAATGAATGTGTCCGGTGGATAGAATGCCAAGGGAGGGGGAGGGCGAGGAGGGCGTGTGCATGCACGAGAGAAAGTTAGTGGTAGCTACAAAGGTTAGAGGATTGTGTGGGTGTAAGAGACTAACAAAGATCATAATTTGATATGAAAGCGGATTCATATATTTGACCAGGAGATCATAGTGTTTTAAACATTGCATGCATGAATATAGCGGTGATACACGTGATGTGCACATGTTATACCATAATGTGATAATGCATGGCGTTTGCAACTCACAACTAAATGCCGAACAAACTAAACCATACTATACATCAAACAATCTCACATTTTATTTGAATTTGTGATAATGTGTGGCATTTGCAGCTTACAACTAAATATCGAACAATCTAAACAATACTATATATCGATTATTCTCACATTTTATTTGAATTTGTGGTAATGTGTGGTGTTTGCAACTCACATCTAAATACTTGTAGGCGTAGGGGGCGGGGCACCATACATAATGTGATAAACACATTATACATATGAGACATGGTTTAGATTATGAAGATCTAGCTAGAGCTAGAAATGTAATGTGATTTGAAATCAAAATAAAGTGGATTCAAAAAATCTAGTTCGAGTTCATACAGTACACATAGTTCATATGTAACTCGAGACTAATCATGTGGTGTGCTGTGAAGATAATACACAAACAATGGTTTAACTTGACAATAATGATGATTGTAGATCTTATTAAAACAAAGAAACGAATTCAAATGCTTTGACTTCACAACAATCATTACTGTAGATCTTATTCAAATAGAGAAACGAATTCAAATTTAGTTCATATTGAAGCGGTAGTATACACGTTTGGAATGCACTAAAACGTTCATTTGAGTAGTAGGTTGCATGCATTATAAACGTAGCTGAATATTTTAATTGAACATAACATGACTTCAAAGTTTTGAATGACATTTGTAGTGCACATTGATTTGGTACAGTACATGTTAGGCTTGTCCGGAAATTTCAACCCGCGCCTTGTTAGCCCGAAATATTTAAGACATATCTTTGTCTCGTTGTGCTCCGACAACTGCCTCCATCTCAACCCGCGCCTTGCTATTCCAAAATTACAACGCGCACGAAAACACCCACCTCCTGTGAAATCCTGACACGTGAAATGCTCGTGGTACCCCTAAACCGAAAGAACCGCCTCAAATCGGGGGGGGGGGCACTTTCGTAACTTACCCCACATTTCGGACAAGCGCGTCTCTAAACCATGGTTCCCATCCGCCCACCCATTCGTACACCAAGGCCGCGAAAACCCGCGACGAAACCCCACACCATGCTCCGTCCGCCACCCAGCCGAAGCCTCTTCCCCGACGATGTCGTCCATAGTAACACCTCGACGTCCCTCATCCACCGTACCGGATGAGGATTCATCGTCGATCTCGTCGTCCCGCCGGTTCTGCCACCTCGTCCTCCACCTCCAAGGAGCTGCCCCGACGTTCCCCTCGTCTTTCGCGCCACCTCCATTCCCACACCGCCGTCCTCACCTGCACCACCGGAAGAGCATCATCATCACCATTTTCCTCGGATGAAGTTGCGACCTAATCGGCGCCACCAAAGAGGTTGTACACTAATCGCCGCATTTTCTTCTTGATTCGATCTCACGGTGCTACCGGTGCTCGGTCCCGAGCCGACACGACGCGGCTCCATCCACGGCGGCATCGCCGGCCACTTCCTCCACGGTGTCACTCCCTCGGCGGCGATGTCCACATCAGTAGGAGCTGTTGCTGCTTTAGCTCTCGCTCACGCTGCTGCTCTGCTCTTGCTCTCGGTCCCCTGCCTGGTCTGCTCTTGCTATTGCTCTTTCTCGCATTGCTGCTCTCGCTCTTGCTCTTGCTTGTAATGCTGCTCCGATTTAGCTACACTTCAGT
>NC_057810.1:286317868-286354460 GCF_018294505.1 Triticum aestivum | reverse complement strand
CTATATTAGGTTTCAGGATGGGGGCGGTGGTCGCCGGCAGTGGCGGGGCGTTGGCGCGGCGGTGGCGTGGGGATCACCGGAGAAAAAGCTCGGCACGGGGGGCCTAGAGGGATGGCTGGGGCGGCGGCGGACCGGCGGTTGGGAGTGTTTTTAGGGCGGGCGAGGCGACGCACAGCCAGCCGCGGGCGGTGGCGGGCTGCTATTTGGCCGGTGGTGGCTGGCGGCTCAAGGGGTGGAGGTTGAAGATGAATCGTAGGCCCTTGATTTTGTATCCAACGGCAGCAAAATCGACTGACCAGAGAAGAAAAAGTCAGTCAACCGACGTGTAGCCTCACCTTGCTAGTGCGTTCAGTTTCGGCAGCAAAATTCAGTTTCGACAGCAAAATTCAGTTTCGACAGCTAAGTTCAGTTTCGACAGTTAAGTTCAGTTTCAACAGTTAAGTTCAGTTTCGACAGTTAAGTTCAGAGATGAGCGGCTGATGTATTTTACATCTAGCACTTTGTGGTTATGTATTTTACGTCATGTATTGGAGATGCTATTAGAATTCCACTCAGGTTAACATTGTTCATTGTCTCTCTTGTCCTGCTTCAGCCTCGGCGTCGTACAACTCACCGGAGGTGCTCCAACGACGAAACCCTCCATCACAGCGGAGCAGTACCTCGGGCTCCATCTCCAGTCGCCTAAGATCTTCTTCCCCTCCTCCGACAGCAAAGTCAGCCGGAGCATCCTCATCAGCCAACCCAATCATGCTGAGATCGACATGGCTTCGCCAAAGAGGTTGTACACTTGTTGCATCTCTTTTTTACTCTACATGTTATATATATTGTCCACTAAGAACACGGATTTGTTCCTTTAGTGTCTCCTTAAAAGAAAAAACGTAGGAATTTTAATTTTCACGTGTCCTCCTTTTCAAATTCCTATTCATGAAGCAGAAGACTAAGAGATAGTAGCATAATAGCATTATAACCATACATTTTCTTGTGGTTTGACTTAATCTCACCATGCTTCTTTGCATCATGTGATCTTCCAATTATTGTGAATCAAACACCCAGATTGGCAGAAATCCTGTGTTTTTCAATTCTCTATTTTGTGCATGCATTCCTATCCTATTCCTGTCTATTTCCTATCCCTACATTGTTGGAATCCTCCAATTCAAACGAGCATTTACAGAATTACTTCTCTTACAGATAGTTGTCAAAGAAAACCTTGCATGGTTTTTCCCGCTCCTGCTGCGCCGTCGTCCACCCCAGCTCAGCTGCTCTAACGACCGAAGGGTCCAGCACAGCAGGGATCCAGCCTCCAGACTATCTTTCGCCGCCTCAGATCTTCTTCCCCGTAGCTGGCAGCCATGAAAACTGCATTACCATCATCAACCGAGCAGATGACCTCGAGGACTACACGGGTCCGCAAGAGAGGTCGCACTCTTTCGTGTCTGCTTACGTTATGCATCCCTTAATATTACATGCTACTTTATCGTGCTGTTCACCGAGTAGACTCTGAGTCAGCTCCAAACTAATGGTCAAACTTGAGTTTTTAAATGGTTGTGCGGTACATATCGGGGCCGCTATCAATAGTATCTATCTACTATCTGGTTAATCTCCGGTCTCTACTATGAGTTTCATGTTGGGTGAAACAAATAGTAAAGAAGTCATTGTCTGTATTTTTTAACTGAAGCCATTATCTCCCTGCTATTATTGGTTTTGGGTCTATCCATAGGTTGCTACCATCACTCTGGATTTTTGCATGCACTCCTTACATAATCTCACTATGTTTTATTCCTATGCATGACAGTTATTGTAAACAACGGAACTGAACATGTAGAGCAAAAGAGACGAGCCTTGCGTGGCAATAAAATTTCATGCAGACGTCGCTCCATGGTAGGCGCAAAGGCAGCCCCCCTTCCACGCATTTCGGATTGTAATCGAGAGGAAGATATCTATTCTAAGGGGGATTCAGAAGGAGAAGACAACTCCTATTTACCCCCTGAGGTCTTCGCTCTAACTTGGCACGCTGATGTTGGTTATATCATGCATATGGTGTCTTGCATTGCTTACTTTATACATCAAATATGTCATCTGCTTAGTTTAGACATCCTTTGTGTGAATGCCATCTGTTTAGTTTATTCATCGTTTATGTGAATTATGCAAAGCCATCTTGTTTAGCCAGGCATCATATATGTGAATTTTGCAATGCCGTCCTGCTTAGCCAGTCATCTTATATGTAAATTATATCATGCCATCCTTTTTTTGCGTTACATATTACATTTGTCAACAATGTTAGTACATTCAATTGCTCTTCGTGTGCATCAGCCATTTGACACGGTGATGGCAAATTCTGGAGTGAAAACAAGGTCTTCAGAGCAGACCATGCTATCTGACGAAAAGCATATCTCACTGTTTACGGATAGCTCTTCAGAGGAGGATTCAGAGACAGATGACCAATCCTATTCCCCCCCCCAAGGTGTATGCTCTAACTTGGCAGGGTTATGTTCCTCATATCGTGCGTATGGTGTCTCGCATTGCTATCTCATTTGATTAGTTTAGACATGCTTTGTGTGAATGCCACCTGTTCAGTGTCTAATTACCATATATGTGAATTATGCATTGCCATCTTGTTGCAAGACATTATATATGTGAATTATACAATGATATCTTGTTGCAAAGGCATTATATATGTGAATTATGCAATGCCATGTTGTTTAGCCAATCATCATGTATGTGAATTATATCATGCTATCATTTTTTTGTATTGCGTGTTCCATTTGTCGACAATGTTTGTATACTTCTTGTGCATCAGCCATTTAAAGCGGTGATGGAAGTATCTGGAGTGAAAACAAGGTATTCAGAGCAGAAAATGCTACCTGCTGAAGCAGACAT
Organism: Triticum aestivum; assembly: GCF_018294505.1. Taxonomy (NCBI): domain Eukaryota; kingdom Viridiplantae; phylum Streptophyta; class Magnoliopsida; order Poales; family Poaceae; genus Triticum; species Triticum aestivum. The sequence continues at coordinate 286,351,583 of NC_057810.1, read as the reverse complement.
CTTGCTGGTTACAGAGAGCTCCTCAGAGGAGGATTCAGAGACTGATGACCAGTCCTATTTCCCCCCTGAGGTCTATTCTCAAACTTGGCAGGGTTATATTACCCATGTCATGCATGTTGTCTTGCATTGCTTAGATTTTACATCATATATGGATTGCCATCTGCTTACTTGCTTACTATATAAATCATATATTTGAATTATATCATGCCATCATGTTTACATAGTACATACACATCATCTATCTGAATTATAGCATGGAAACCCATTTAATAAAGACATCATATAGTTATATCATCTCATCCTGTTTAGTGTTTACAGTCATCATATTTTGAATTATGGCATTCTATCCGTGAATGTATGTGAATTATGGCATGCCAACCTATTTAATAAACACATTATATAGTTATGTCATGTCATCCTGTTTACATAATCTCATATTTTGAACTATGCCTTTCATTCTTTTTTAGTTAGCCATCATAATGTGAAATTGTGTCATGCTATCCTGTTTAGTTAGCCATCATATATGTGAAATTGTGTCATGCTATCCTATTTGGTTAGACAACATAAATATGAATTATTTCATGCCCTCTTTTATTCCCCACTATCCATTGCACCTGTCTATCATACAATGTCTATATTTTCAATTACTTTTCTTGTTTATCAGCCATTTGAATTGGAGAGCGTGATGGCAGTATCTAAGGGAGTAACAACACGGTCTTCAAAAAAGATAGTGCTACCAGTTGATGCAGATAGAACCATGGTTGTACTTGCCCAAGGACCAGATCCACCACACATAACCCAGACTCTCGCAGATTGTACCCCTACCCAGTTGGACAGAGAACTAGCTACACCCCTTCTAACCCCAACCCTGGCAGATAGTAACCTAGTTCCAGTTGACACAGCACCGTCTCCACCACAGAGCACCCAAACACGAGCAGTTAGTAAGGGAACTGCAGTGCCCAAAGCACGAGGACCACCACTCCGAATCCAACGCTTAAAGGAGAAGAAGATGTGTTCTCAGGTCAGGTTCTGTAGCTATGGTCCATACTCCTTTGCTGTTGCATTACTGTATTTACTCATACCAACTATTTTCAAATTTGAAGGATGGAATTGAAACTCTAATGGCGCAACAGATATGTTTTAAACCTGTTTCTTTAACTGGTTTGCTGTTGTAACCTGCTCTATGTTGATTTCAGTTTCAATTGAATAAACAGTTACGTTCTCATGTCATGCACATTACAAGTGTTGTTATTGTTCTATAGTTACCCACACTTATATTCTATATATTCTGCTTTGTCTTGAACAAATATTATTTGAACTGTGTCTCTATCTTGATTTGGCAACAAAAACTAGAATGAATAGACCATAAAGTGACCATGGTACATAGATATATGTTTGTTGCATGCTGTTACCCTGTCCACTTTACTACTGAACTCATTTACCAAAATGAGTTCCATATACAACATGGTAGACATGTGATGTGTCTGCTTGTTTCTCTTTTAGAATGCAGACAAAATATTGGAGAACAGTACCGCGTTATCCAATGGTAAAGGAAGTAATGCAGATAAGGTTCAAGATAGTGAGACATCCCTGTTGGTCTCCAAGAAAGCTAATAAAAACTATCTTGACGACAGTGAGGGAACCCAAAAAAGTCATGTCTTGATGTAGTGTTCGAGTTACTGGCCACTACTGCTAGCACAAGCTCTTCGAACTCGCTGCCTGAATCAGTTCGTCTTCTTGAGTCTCAACTTCAAGTTGAAAGACATCGATCAGATGTGCTACGACAGGAAGCTGAAGGGTTGAGGAAGTCCCTGCAGAATTTAGATGCATATTTTCTGGTGCAACAACAAGCACTGGAGGATTTAAGCGCCAAACAAGAGAAAGTTAATAAGCTTGCTAAGCATCTTGCCAGCATTATGGGTACCGAGGATATTGTTTCTTGAGATCTTCTGAAGTGGTTTCAGTTCTAGATCTGTTTTGCTGTGGCGTTTATTTGCGCTGATCGCCAACTTTGACAACCAGTGTATATGATATGCTGCTTTGTGCCCTATATTTGCACTGGTGGCGAACTTTGATGCCCAGTGGATGTAATATGTGTAATAGCCGTGATAGCCTAGCATTAGTTGCTGGCTTATTTATTTCCTTGTTGTCTTGTTTATTTGTTTGCTTGTAGTCATTGCAGTTCTTTTTTCGCGGTTTGCTAGTGGCTGCAATAACCTAATTTTTAAAACTAGGCCACAATAACCATGGGCTAATATTTACTATAGTGACACTGGGCCTCCTACTGGCCGTAGAAACAGTGGTCCTTCTACAGGCCGTAGAAACAATGGGCCTTCTACGGGCCATAGAAACAATGGGCCTTCTGTGGGCCGTATCGTCAATGGGCCTTATACGGGCCGTATGATCGATTGGCCAAACATGGGCCAAACAGACCGCATTATGGTCGTAAACGGGCTAGAGTTGGAATCATCCGTTCATGGGCCGACCATAACGGGCCATCGTTAATAGGCCGTATTTGATGACGCTATGAAAACGGCTGAGGGAGTCCTGGACTAGGGGGTGTCCGGACAGCCGGACTATCATTATCCGCCGGACTCCAAGACTACGAAGATACAAGATTGAAGACTCCGTCCCGTGTCCGGATGGGACTTTCCTTGGCGTGGAAGGCAAGCTTGGAGATACGGATATGTAGATCTCCTACCGTTGTAACCGACTCTGTGTAACCCTAGCCTCCTCCGGTGTCTATATAAACCGGAGGGCTTTAGTCCGTAGGACAACATACATTACAACAATCATACCATAGGCTAGCTTCTAGGGTTTAGCCTCCTTGATCTCGTGGTAGATCCACTCTTGTACTACCCATATCATCAATATTAATCAAGCAGGACCTAGGGTTTTACCTCCATCGAGAGGGCCCGAACCTGGGTAAAAACATCGTGTCCCTCGTCTCCTGTTACCATCTGCCTAGACGCACAGTTCGGGACCCCTACCCGAGATCCGCCGGTTTTGACACCGACATTGGTGCTTTCATTGAGAGTTCCTCTGTGTCGTCATTGATAGGCTTGATGGCATCTTCAACCAACAACGCTGTCCAGGGTGAGACTTTCCTCCCCGGACAGATCTTCGTATTCGGCGGCTTCGCACTGCGGGCTAATCACTTGGCCATCTGGAGCAGATCGAAAGCTACGCCCCTGGCCGTCAGGTCAGATTCGGAAGCTTAAAATTCACGGCCGATGTCCGCGGAGACTTGATCTTCGACGGACTCAAGCCACAGCCAAGTGCGCCGCACTGTGACGATGGGCATGATCTAGCTCTGCCGCCGAACAGTGCCTTGGTGGCCGCACACGAATCCGTTCCGGCCATTAATCCGGAGCCGATCGCCCAGATCGAGGGCCGGTGGATAGACGCCGCCCTGGGGGCTTCAACATCCACGGCGATGGAGCCGAACACTAATCTTGTCCCCTGCGAAACTCGTGATTCCGAGGCGCCAGACTCCCTGCCGGACTCCGAACCTCCCGCGCCCCTACCAATCGATTCGGATTGGGCGCCGGTTATGGAATTCACCGCCGCGGACATCTTCCAATACTCGCCTTTTGGCGATATCCTGAATTCACTAAAGCATCTCTCGTTATCAGGAGAGTCCTGGCCGGACTATGGCCAGGATAGCTGGGGTACGAACGACGAAGAAATTCAGAGCCCACCCACCGCCCACTTTGTAGCCACTGTCGACGATCTAACCGACATGCTAGACTATGACTCCGAAGACATCGACAGAATGGACGACGATGCCGGAGATGAACAAGAAAAAGAGCCTATAAAGCACGGGAGGACCACCTCGTCACATGACATATATATGGTGGACACCCCAAAGGAGAGCGATAACGAGGACCAACGGGCCGCGGCAGAAGATGACCCCGCCGATAAATGACCAAAACTGCGGTGCAGACGCCGCCCTAAGTCCCGCCTCGACGACAACAACGCTCCCAAGGAGCCCGCAATACGGCAGGGCTCACGAGTGGACGACGAACATGCAGATAAGCAACCGTCCGAACATGACGAGTCAGATAATCAGTCCAGGCCCGGTGAAAACAACAGTCCGGACGACCTCATGCCGGACACGCCGCCGGAGAGCAAGAACCTTCGGAAAAGACTCGTCAGTACTGCAAGAAGCCTGAAGAAGGAAAAACGGAGGCTCAAAACAGCGGAAGACACACTCAGAATGAGATGGAGCAAAGTGCTCAAAACCGCAGATAAGTACGGCAATGGCCACCAATCAAAGAGCTACCCGAAGCGCAAGCTGCTACCAGAATTCGATGAGGAGGCCATAGAGCCTCCACCGTCCAAAAATAAAGGGGCTGCCTGGTTGGATAGACGGCCAGATGATAGGCCAAATTCTGACAGCGGCGCCACACATAAACCAACCAACAAACTTGGAAGGATAGATGGCCCAGCCAGGTCCATCTACGGGCCAAAGGAGAAGGCCCCAAGAAGCAAGGCAACACGTCATGTGTCCGATGATAGCGGCACACACAAATACAGGGGCGCCGCACACCCACTATGTTTCACCAATGAGGTACTGGACCATGAATTCCCAGCAGGATTTAAACCCATAAACATAGAGGCCTACGATGGAACAACAGACCCTGGAGTCTGGATAGAAGATTATATACTGCATATACACATGGCCAGAGGAGACGATCTCCACGCCATAAAATACCTACCCCTCAAGCTCAAAGGGCCAGCCCGTCATTGGCTTAAAAGCCTCCCAGAAAACACTGTTGGAAGTTGGGAAGAGCTCGAGGACGCGTTTAGAGCAAATTTTCAAGGAACTTACGTCCGCCCTCCGGATGCAGATGATCTAAGTCATATAACTCAACAGCCCGGAGAGTCAGCGCGGAAATTCTGGAATAGGTTTCTTAATAAAAAGAACCAAATAGTCGACTGTCCAGACGCTGAAGCCTTAGCAGCTTTCAAGCACAATGTCCGAGACGAATGGCTCGCCAGGCACCTCGGTCAAGAGAAACCGAGGACAATGTCCGCACTAACAAGCCTCATGACCCGCTTCTGTGCGGGAGAGGATAGCTGGCTAGCAAGATGCAGCACCAGCGACCCAAGTACATCCGAGATAAGAGATGGAAACGGAAAATCACGGCGCAGAAAAGAGCAGCGCCGGAATAAAGAGAAAAGCCCAAAGAGCACGGCAGTCAACGCCGGATTCAAAAGCTCGTGGCCCAACAACAAAACACGGCCTCTTAAGGATGACAGCGACGAATTGTCCAACTTAAACAAGATTTTGGGTCGGATATGTCAAATCCACAGTACCCCGGAAGGCCTGCAAATCACACCCACAGGGATTGTTGGGTTTTTAAACAGTCCGGCCGACTAAACGCTGAACACAAGGGGCTCGACGCGTCAAGCGAAGAAGATAAACCCCACCAGCAGAGCACCGGAAAACAAAAGACTTTCCCACAAGGGGTCAAAGCAGTAAACTCACTTCATGTGATAATACGGAAAAATAGTGTGGCACTTTCTAAAAAGAGCTTCGCACGGTCCAACCCAGCAGACCATAGAGATTGGATATCAAAACCAATCACTTTCGACCACCTGGACTATTCCAGAAGCGTTCGAAACGCGGGACGGACTCCCCTGATATTGAATCCCATAATAGACGGATTACAATTTACTAATGTCCTAATGGACGGAGGCAGCGACTTAAACTTGCTGTATTCAAACACAATCCGTAGGATGGGGATAGACCCTACCAAAATCCGACACAGCCGCACTTCCTTCAAAGGAGTGACGTCAGGCCCTTACGCCAAGTGCACAGGCTCTATATTACTAGAAGTCGTGTTCGGATCGCCGAACAATTTTCGCCGCGAAAAATTAATTTTTCACATCGTCCCATTTGAAAGTGGATATCAAGCACTCTTGGGACGAAAGGCTTTTGTCCGCTTCAACGCCATACCGCATTACGCGTCTCTTACACTCAAGATGCCCGGTCCGCGTGGCGTCATTTCAGTGCGAGGGTCACTTAAAGACCCCGGACTCGGATAGACGAATCCGGCTTCAACAGGCTAGCGACTCCCTAGCCGCATACCTCTTCACAGGGGGCTGCGCGCACAAACAACCGCGGGTTCATACAAACCCCGCTTTAATTATTTATATTTCTTCTTTTACACATATTTTTCGCATGATTTGTTTTCAAACTAAACGTTCCTCTCTTTCTACAGATGAACAACGTGCATACCCGTCCAGGATAAACGGCGCAACGGAGACACAGGCGCAGACGTGCAGTAGGGACCCGTTGTAAGGATTCTTTTCATATTAAGACCCTGCGTAAACCTTTTTTACTGTCTCTTGTTGTTATTCTCCCTTGGTTTCTTCCTATAGCCAAAGCGGAGCCTGACGTTTTGGCATCGGCCGCGTCAGAAGACCATGCACGTACCTGGACACTAGGGGCTTAGGGCATCGTTCTGCCCATTATTATAAAGACCGAACACCTTAGGGAGTGTTCGGCGTCTCGAGTTAGGCATTATATGCATCAGCTCCGAATCATGTCTTTGGTCAAATGTTGGGTTTGCCCGGCTCCTGTGTTTTGCTACCTTACGTTCCGTATCATCGGCTAACGCGGCACCAGGAGAACTACTGCGATTGTGCCCTAGTTCGGCTGGGCGAGCACCTCAGTAGAGAAAGCCGAAAACTGACTGTCATGATACAGCGAGAGACTGGTCAACCACTTGATCGACTATCGGAATGTTTAGAATTCCCCGCTTTGACGAAGGACCGTTTCCCGGTCAGGCACATACGCGCTCCGAATTCGGAGAAGTGCAGTGCCACCAGGGGCTATATCGTAGCCCCACCCTCGAGCTCCACTGGCTAAGTGAAAGTGATAAAGCATTATAGTCTGGATTGCCTTGTTCGCTACGCTACCACCTCCTTAAACAGGACCGAGACGTCGGATTAAGTGTGGAAACACGCTATTTTTGCGAACACCCCTGCACCCTGTGCGTGGGGGCTGATGCCGAAGACTGCAATCTTTCAAGTTATACAAATGTATACGTAAAGGGCTGCACAGGAGAAGTTTTACTACTTGGGACGCACAAGTATAAAAAGCAGTTATAGCATAATCATTGTTTTACAAGCTAATACGTTCATTTGAACGTGACATTTTTTGAGCACTGCGACTCTATTACACGAGCGCCACGCATAACTTCCCCGAAATAATGCTCGGCGGGGAGCCGGCTTTCATCCGAAACCTGGGCGGCAATAGCGGTGGCATCCATCTCTGGACAGTGCGCCTTCACACGGGCAAGAGCCATCCACACGCCCTCGATGCAGGCCGACCGCTTCGTCTCCTTTATATGCGGCACCGCTCCAAGGAATTGCTGCAGTAAGCCGAAGTAGCTCGTCGCCTTGGGCCTCTCTGGCCAGACATGGGCCACGATGTCAGTCATGGCAAGTCCGGACAATCTATTTAGCTCGGCCCATTCGGCCAACCGGTCTGTCAACGAAAGTGAGCGGTCCGGACTATGGAATTGAGACCAGTATAGCTCTTCCGTCTTGTGATCCTCCTGGCTCCGGAAGTGCTCCACGGCATCAGCCGCACTTGCAGCTAAGTCAATATACGGATCCTCCGGACTCCACAGCCGCTCAAATTGAGCATACTTTCCATCCATAAACCGGCGACGCAGCAGAAAAGGCTTGCCAGCCACGATATCTCCGGCCTGGCGCAGTTCCTCCTTCATAGCCCGCATTGCAGAGCGGGCATCCTTGGCTTCGGCGGTGGCCTTCTTCAGGTCTTCCCGCTCCGATAAGCGCTCCTTTTCAAGAGCCTCATTGCGGTCGGCAGCATCCTTTACTTTCATGGCCAATTCGGCCACCTCCGCCCTGCTTTGGCAGTGCGCAGCCCTTTCGGCTTTCAACTCCTCGGTCGCCCTCGAGGCAGCCGCGTCACTCCTTCGGGCTTGCTCCTTAGCTCGAGCAAGTTCAGCCCGAAGGCTCTCCACCGCAGCAGCACCGTCTGTACAACAACATATAATTTATCAGAGGAGGGCTTCGACCCCCTTAATAAAGCGACTACGGAGAACTCATTTACCTTGCGACTCATCAAGTCGCCGGTTGACAAGTGCGATGTCCGCATCCGCCAAGTCAAGTTGCCGATTTAACTCGGCAAACCCACTAGTCCGGCTAGCCCTCGGACTATCCGCCACCTGCATAGGAACGACGGAATTCATTACTTTAGATTTTGATCCTCGGCACGCTGTCGTTTCCAACAACCTACCGAGTCCCAGGGGCTACTATCTATACAGGGTGCATTTTTATGTGCAAAACTGTTACAAGACAAAAGGGTGCGTCATTCTCGCATACCTCAAATCCCGCCAGCAAACTCATGGCGGCATTGCGCAATCCGCTCTCGGCGGACGAAATCCTTCCAATCACCATACGCATCAACGCACGGTGATCTTCTGAAATGGACGCCCTCTCAAGCAGATTCTTCAGTTCTCCCGGCCGGATACTAGTGGGTGCCGAACTCTCTGGCCCCTCTGGACTCGGGGATACCCTCCGTGACGATACTTCAGGCTCGCCCGCCTTATCTGACGGCGCTGCAGACGGAGGCGTTTCACTCTCCATCATCTCCGGAAGAAGGTCTCCCGAAGATGAACTCATCTGAGAAGGCTGCAGATCCGAACTGCAATATAAATATTTCGGTTACCCACAGAAGCACAAATGAAGGTATTTCCTTACTAATTAATTCCCTTTTTCATACTCACGGCTCGCTGGAGGGCTGATCCTTTGGCGATGATTGTGGGTCCGGATTCTCTCCGGACGCCGGACCCCCCGGTGAAGATCTCTTCCCACGCTTAGGGGCTTTGGCCTCCGGATCTTCGGAGGCAGTCCTCTTCTCCCCCTGGAGGGAGGGGTTCTTGATTCCCCCCTCTTCGGACGCCCCTTTGGGCAAAATATTAGCTCCTCTATTTTCCCCTTCGCCCCCTTCTGTGGGTGCGACCTCCAACATTCTGACCAGCACGGGCTCCAGTGCGGTCTCTGGGAGGGGGGCCGGACACCTTATCAGCCTTGATCGCGCCACCCATTCCTGTAAAGAGTGATGGGTCAGGAGGCGAACTCTAGAAAGGCGTATAAACAGAATGTCCGGACTCTGAGCTATTTACCTGAGTATCCGGGCGATTGCGGCTTAGGCCTGCGTCCTCGGCTAATTCTAGACACGCCACCTGTGGTCCGAAGAACAACTTGTACATCTCCACGGGTGTCGCACCCATAAAGTGTTGGAGAATCCGAGGTCCCTCCAGGTTGAACTCCCATAGACGGAGAGGACGGCGTTTGCAGGGCAGAAGATGCTTGGTTAGCATAACCTGCATCACCACGATCAGGTCGATCTCCCTCGCTTGGAGGTCTCGAATCCGGCCCTGCAGTGAGGGCACGTCTTCGGACGGCCCCCAATTGAGCCCTTGGTTGACCCACGACATCAGCTGGCGTGGAGGTCCCGGGCGGAATGAGTGCGGCGGCTTTTGCCTGCTGCCCTTCGGAGCGGTGATGTAGAACCACTCCTGTTGTCACAGTCCGAGTTCCTCTTGGAAGGAACCCTCGGGCCACGGGGCATCGGCCTTTTTGCTTATGGCCGCCCCGCCGCACTCCGCTTGACGCCCCCCGATCATCTTCGGATCCACCTTGAAGGTCTTCAGCCACAGGCCGAAGTGGGGAGTGACGCGGAGGAAGGCTTCGCAGACGATAATGAATGCGGAGATGTGGAGGATGGACTCCAGAGCCAAGTCGTGAAAGTCCAGCCCATAGTAGAACATGAGTCCTCTCACGAAGGGGTCCGTCGGGAAGCCTAAACCCCGACGGAGGTGGGATACGAAGACAACAAACTCACCGGGCTCGGGGGCGGGCACGGCCTGCCCTTGGGCGGGCAACCTGTGCGAAACCTCGTAGGCCAGCTACTTGGCCTCACGTAACTTCAATATGTCCTCCTCCATGACGGAGGAGGGCATCCACCGGCCCTGGAGGTCGGAGCTGGACATGGTTGAGGATCCGAAGCGCTCGAATCTGAGGCTCTGGGTGTTGGAACTGGGAGCGAGGAGGAGATTCGATGCGAGATTGAAGAACAAGGACAAGCCTTGGTCCTCTTATAAAGAGGAAAAAATACCAAGAGCCGTCTCCGTGACTGTTTGGGATTCACCTTCGATAGAGGAGGCGTGGCGATGGGAACGGTTGGGTTACCCACGCACGTATTGATGAGAATCCCGGAATAAGGGGAACACGATCTCTGCTTCGACAAGACGTGCCAAGGAAACCGCTTCGCTAAACGTGCTGAGGTGGTATAGTAAAAAACGATTCAAACAGTGGCTTGGTAACGGTGTGATGTCACGCCGCATAATACGTCAGCAGATTGAACTAAGTGTACATTTTATTCTCTCTACGGTGGAATGTGGAATTTATTTTGAAGAGCCGGACACTATCCTGGTGTTCATGATCTTCTCTGGATTATTCAAGGGGGGAACCCGCCTTGCAATGCCGAACATTATGCGCGCCGGACTTATCGTCATTGAAGCCTGGTTCAGGGGCTACTGAGGGAGTCCTGGACTAGGGGGTGTCTGGACAGCCGGACTATCATTATCCGCCGGACTCCAAGACTACGAAGATACAAGATTGAAGACTCCGTCCCGTGTCTAGATGGGACTTTCCTTGGCGTGGAAGGCAAGCTTGGCGATACGGATATGTAGATCTCCTACCATTGTAACCGACTCTGTGTAACCCTAGCCTCCTCTGGTGTCTATATAAACCGGACGGCTTTAGTCCGTAGGACAACATACATTACAACAATCATACCATAGGCTAGCTTCTAGGGTTTAGCCTCCTTGATCTCGTGGTAGATCCACTCTTGTACTACCCATATCATCAATATTAATCAAGCAGGACGTAGGGTTTTACCTCCATCGAGAGGGCCCGAACCTGGGTAAAAACATCGTGTCCCTCGTCTCCTGTTACCATCCGCCTAGACGCACAGTTCGGGACCCCCTACCCGAGATCCGCCGGTTTTGACACCGACAACGGCCCAACGTATTAACGGACCACAAACGGGCCGACTGTAACCACGGGCTGAATTTGGCCCACAAGCAGAAAATGACAGTAATGGGTCGTAAGTAAATGAATGCTGGAAATGAGCCCAAGAATAAATGGGCTTTGAGAAGGCCGAAAGATAACATGGGCTGGAAATGGCCCAACGGAATAACGGGCCGTTAATGGGTATAGAGTGATACAATGTTCATTATGGGCCAGTTTCACCACAGGCCGTTAATGGGTGTAAAGTGATACACTCTTCATTACGGGCCAGTTTCACCACAGGCCGTTAATAGGCCAAGAGTTACCTAGGGCCTCATATGGGCCGAAAGACGTCATGGGCCATACATGCGTCAGAAGTGAAAACGGGCTAGAATCATATTGGATGGCCCAGATGATGCTACTGGGCCTAATTCAGATAGGGCGTAACGGACCTTGGGTTAGCGGGTTGTAAATGGGCTATATGAGAACAGGCCGTTAACAGGCTTTCCATGGGCCGGCCCACCACCTTTTGACCAAGTCAAACGGGCCGGCCTTTTCACAGGAATGGGCCTCTATTGGGCCGTGCCATGTGTCGACGTATCATAGGCGCCTTACGTCCAATGAGTGGATGACATCTGTCCCAAGGATGAGCCGACACGTGTTTCATCCAGCCAATGATGATTTTACACGTGGAAAATCCCCATTGGTCGGGGCTGTTAACAGGTTATCGGATCCAAAACCTGACCCGGTAGCTTAACGGCGTTCCGTTACGGTGGATGCCACATGTCGGTCACCCTTGACGAAAGCACTTCTGTGATGCGCGATTTATCATCATGGAAGGGGACACTTCCGTGATGATAATTTTGGTAATGTCATGGAACACTTTTACGACAGCACAGGTATGACTATCTTGATTCTGTCATAAATTCGTCATGGATGTACATGCATGACAAAAAACGCGACCTATTGTGACAAACATGTATCATCACGGAAGTGTATTTTTTTTGTAGTGCGTGCCGCGCGTACACAATTAAGCACTCAAAATACCATGGGCATAGGCGGAGGAGCAACAGTGACTCAGTCAATAGTGTGGTATAGCCGCAACATACTTTAATAAACCCCCTCTTTTTTTATCTTTCAGGACACTACTTTCGGGCAACCTCTTCAGAAGAGCCGGATTGTCAGACTTACACAGGAGAGAAAACCAAGGAGGCAACATGCTTTACGCATGAAGGGAATACCCAGGTGGAATCTGTTCACGGTCGTTATACCTGTTTTATATACCTACATGCAGACTGCCCTTGGATAGGACATGTTAAATAGTCCTATTTACTTCTGCCTAAATGCATCCATTGTAAACATATGCTTAAACGTATTATTCATCAATGGGAGATAATATATAGCGTCAGCTTATTATTCCTATTTGCACATTTTTTTAATAAATATTTATTTAATATTGCATCCGTACACCTTGGTACGTTCAGTTTGCCAGGGGCTTCTTATGGCGCCCCATAATACGACAAGATAAGTCCGAACACTTTCAACAGTGCGGCACCCCAAACTTATAGCATTATATGCATCAGCTCCGAATCATGTCTTGGGTCAATAGTTGGGTTTGCCCGGCTCCCTTGTTTTGGTACCTTACGTTCCGTTATATCGGCTAAGGTAGCACAGGGAGAACTGCTGTGATTGTGTCCCGGTTCTTCCGGACGAGCACCTCAATAGAGAAAGCCGAAAACTGACCGGCATGATGCGGCGAGAGCTGGTCGCTGTTCGAGGGGTCTTGAAATCCTTAAAGATTTTTTCCGCTTTAGGCGAGGAATCGGCCTTGTCCGATTTAGGCGTATGTAGCGCCCCAATTCGGCTTTCCGAATTCTAGGGGCTTCGCCGAAATTTAAAATTATAGACTTCTATGGCTAAGTGAAAGTTATAAAGCCGCATAGCCTGATTGCCTTGTTCGCTGCGCCAAACACCTACTTCAGGGACCAAAAATTTGGATAAAGAGTGTCTGTTTTTTTCCAGGAACACCCCGGTACTAGCTACGTGGGGGCGGAAGCCGACGACTGGCCTACTTTCAGAATTTTGTAAACAGCCGCACAAAAGGTAATATTTTAAATCAAAAAGAGCCATATAGTGCAAATAACTTCGTCTTTATATTACAAAAAATGACAAAAGTACATTCATTTCAAAGATCGTGTCCTTGGTACATTCTTCGGCCACGAGATGAGCGTCCTTCATAACGCCATCATAATATTTTTCGGGACAGCGATGCGCCTTGCCCTCCGGCGGTCCGTCCTTCACCAGCTTCTCCGCATCTAGCTTGCCCCAATGCACCTTCGCATGGGCAAAGGCCCGGCGGGCACCCTCAATGCAAACGGATCGCTTGATCACTTCAAGACGCGGACAGGCATTTACCATCCGCTTTATCAGGCCAAAGTAGCTAGCAGGCAGGGGCTCACCAGGCCCCATCCGGACTATGAAATCCTTCGTAGCATACTGGGACCAAAACAGCTTCTCCGTTGAGCTCCCCTCCTCGGCACGGTAGAACTCCGCAGCATCTGATACGCTGCATGGCAGATTTGCGAATGCCCTTGGAGAGCTCCAAATTCGGGTAAGTAAAAGAAACGCCTCCTCCACATGCTTGCTTTGCATAGAGAATGTCTTACCCGCTGCTATCTTCTTGGCCACCTGGATTTCCTACTGGGCCTTTTCGGCTTCGGCCTTGGCATCTTTCATACTCGCAAGGGCCTTCGCAAGCTCGGACTCCTTCGTCTTGAGGTCACGCTCCAAGGACTCGAACTTCTTGCCGAGCTCCTGGAGCTCTTGCTGCACCTCGTCCACCCTAGCATTCTCCTTTTCGCGCTCGATGCGCTCCAGGGCCGCCTTGTCTTCGGCCTTGGACAACCCTTTCTTCAAGGACGCCACTTCAATGGTGGCCCCTGTTTCAAAGTCACGACGCTTTGTCGTTAGAATCACCAATTTTGTCTATTCTTTATGATATACGAACGAGGTATCACAGACCTTTGTTCTCTTCGAGCTGCCTCTTCGTGAGGCCGAGCTCTCCATGTGCCTGCTCCAGGTCCTGTTTGAGTCCGGCGACCTCGGTCGTATGGGTAGCAGCGGCAAGCAGCATTGCCTGCTTATTCACATGCACACCTACTATTAGACTCCTGCGGATTATAATTGACCCTCCATTTGGCTTTTCGTTCCGAACACCAAACAGAGTATTAGGGGCTACTACCTATTGGGTAATAACTTCACACATTTTTGATTACTTACCTCAAAACCTGTCAGGAGGCTGGTGCAGGCTTCAGTTAGTCCGCTCTTGGCGGACAGAACCTTCTGAATCACTGCACTCATAAGAGTACGGTGCTTTTCATCCATGTAAGCGCCGCGAAGTGCTTCCAACAGACCATCTGACGCCTCTGGCGTAACGGAGGCCATCGGCACGGACGGCTCGCCCTCCCTAGCGAGGGGCTGTCTGCCCGAATCCGGAACCATTGGAGGTTCCAGCACAATATCTGGCTGAGAGCCCGGCTTGCTGCGGCTCTCGTCGGTGCGATCTGTGGGGATCTTATACCTTGTATGCCAAACGTCTGGATTCTCGCCTTGGGGCGTCTCCAGAGTCACCTCCCCCTGCTCTGGGAGCCTTTGGGACAACACCTGTGTGGCATCCGCAGGCCGAGGAGTACTGGCCGTCGGGAGCGAGTTCATCGCTGAATCACTCAATGACCCATCCGAAGATGATACCTCGGGATGGACCCTGGCTGGACTGCATATATGAGTTCGGCGTTATAACAAACTATGAAGCGAAGTCGCACTAAAGTATAACAAAGTGCGGATGCTTATGATCTCACTAGGGGCTTCCCCCTGGGCAGCCACTCCTCCTCGCTATAGGCGGTCGTGATGGAGTAATCCGGAAGGGACGCCTTTCCCTTCTTGGGCGTCCTGGCCTCCCCCTCCGGGGCGGCTTTCCTCTTCTTCTTCTCCCCAGTGCGGGGAGGCAGAGTTTCCTCGTGTTTCCCCCCGCCTCCGCAGCAGGAATCTGCCTCATCGTCTTTGGACGACGAGGGTATGATGGGCTTGCGCCGGGGACCCTTCCTGGTCCCCTGGACCGCCTTCTTGGGCCCCTCGTCCTCTTCGGACGGGGCGGCCCCTTCCTCTTCCTCCTCCCCTTTGGGGGAGGAGTGTGCCTCGTCGTCTTCAGACGAGGCATCCGGTACAACCTTACGCCGGAGACCCTTCCTGGTCCCCAGGGCCTTCTTTTCGGCCTTCTTTTCTGGCGCCTTGTAGTGCGCTGGGACTAGCATCTCCGTCAGGAGAGCATCTGCTGGACCTTCTGGCAGCGGAGCCGGACAGTCAATCCGCTCCGCCGTCTCCATGTACTCCTGATCAAACTCACCGGACGGGGGAGCCGCGTGGCGTGAAGTCTGCGGTCCCCGGATGTGGGAGGAGGTATCTCGGAGGCCTTGAATAGCGCCTTCCATGCACCCTTGTGTGTCATGCCGTAGAGCTTTTGCAGCGTCTGGTGTTCGGCCGGGATGAACTCCCACAGATTAAATGCCCGCATTTGGCACGGGAGAATCCGGCGGACAAGCATGACTTGGACCGTGTTGACAAGCTTGATTTTCTTGTCCTTCATATTCTTGATGCAGTTCTGAAGTCCGGTCAGCTCCGTAGGCTCACCCCAGGACAGGCCCTTCTTTTCCCAGGAGGTGAGCCACATGGGGATTCTGGATCAGAATTCGGGGGTCGCCGCCCAGTTGGCGTCGCGCGGCTCGGTGATGTAGAACCACCCCGATTGCCACCCTTTCATGGTCTCCGCGAAGGAGCCGTCAAGCCAGGTGACGTTGGGCATCTTGCCCACCATGGCACCTCCGCACTCCGCTTGCTAGCCGCTCACAATCTTCGGCTTCACGCAGAAGATTCATAGCCACAAGCCAAAGTGAGGCTTGATGCGGAGGAAGGCCTCGCACATGACGATAAACACCGAGATGTTGAGGACAAAATTTGGGGCTAGATCAAGGAAATCTAGCCCGTAGTAGAACATGAGCCCGTGGACGAAGGGATGAAGTGGAAATCCCAGTCCACGGACGAAGTGGGCGAGAAACACGACCCTCTCGTGGGGTTCCGGAGTTGGAATGATCTGCCCTTTGTCCGGTAGCCAGTGCACGATGTCTGCGGCCAAGTATCCGGCCGCCCGGAGCTTCGCAATATGCTCCTCTTTCAAGGTGGAGGCCACCCATTTGCCTCCTGCTCCAGACATGTTTGGCTGTGCGGAGAAAGCGTGAACTAGGGTGCTGGAGCTCGAGGGTGTGAGAATGGATAAGCAGAGGAGGAGGAAGGCGTGGGTGAAAATGGGGAATCCTTATCCCTTTATAGAGGCGACGAAAGTGGTGTGCCTCCCAACTTACCCATTGAGGGTCGCTTATTTCCCAAGCGCCACGATTGATGGCACGGTTGGATTATCCATACCCATATTGATGGGAATCCTGTGATAAGGGGACATGATCTCTGCTTTGACAAGACGTGTCAAGGAAACTGTCGGTGTCAAAACCGGCGGATCTCGGGTAGGGGGTCCCGAACTGTGCGCCTAGGCGGATGGTAACAGGAGACAAGGGACACGATGTTTTTACCCAGGTTCGGGCCCTTTCGATGGAGGTAAAACCCTACTCCTGCTTGATTGATATTGATGATATGGGTAGTACAAGAGTGGATCTACCACGAGATCAAGGAGGCTAAACCCTAGAAGCTAGCCTATGGTATGATTGTTGTAATGGTTGTTCGTCATACGGACTAAAACCCTCCGGTTTATATAGACACCGGGGAAGGCTAGGGTTACACAGAGTCGGTTACAATGGTAGGAGATCTACATATCCGTATCGCCAAGCTTGCCTTCCACGCCAAGGAAAGTCCCATCCGGACATGGGACGAAGTCTTCAATCTTGTATCTTCACAGTCTTGGAGTCCGGCCGATGATGATAGTCCGGCTATCCGGACACCCCCTAGTCCAGGAATCCCTCAGTAGCCCCTGAACCAGGCTTCAATGACGATGCGTCCAGCGCGCATATTGTTCGGCATTGCAAGGCGGGTTCCTCCTCCGAATAATTCATAGAAGATTGCGAACACCAGGATAGTGTCCGGCTCTGCAAAATAAATTCCACATACCACCGTAGAGAGAATAATATGTACACAAGCTCGATCTGCTGACGTATTTCGTGGCACGACATCATGCCACTACCAAGCCTTTACTTGAATTTTGTTATAGCACCTCAGCGCGTTTAGCGAAGCGGTTTCCTTGGCACGTCTTGTCGAAGCAGAGATCGTGTTCCCCTTATTCCGGGATTCCCATCAATACGGACGTGGGTAACCCAACCGCGCCATTGATTGTGGCGCTTGGGAGATAGGCAAGTTTTACCAGGCCGGTGGGGACGCATAGTCTTCGTCCGCCCACATATATAAGGGGATAAGGATCCACCCTTTTCACCTACGCCTTCTTCCTCCTTTGCCTATCCATCTCCGCGCACTCGAGCTCCAGCGCCCAAGTACGCACATCCCGTCTCAACCTTCTCCAGCCATGTCCGGAGCGGGAGGCAAGTGGATGGCTTCCTCCGTTACGGAGGGGCACATCGAAAAACTGCGCGGCGCCGGATACCTGTCCAGCGACATCACGCACCGGCTGCCCGACAAGGGGCAGCTCATCCCCACCCCCGGGCCCCATGAGAGGGTCGTATTCCTTCCCCACTTCCTCCGCGGACTGGGCTTCCCACTTCATCCCTTCGTCCGGGGGCTCATGTACTACTACGGCCTGGACTTCCACGATCTGGCGCCAAACTTCATCCTCAACATCTCGGCGTTTATCGTCGTGTGCGAGGCCTTCCTCTGCATCCCTCCCCACTTCGGCTTGTGGCTAAAAACCTTCAATGTCAAGCCGAAGGTAGTGAAGGGCGTCCAAGCGGAGTGCGGAGGCGCCATGGTGGGCAAAATGCCCAACGTCCTCTGGCTTGAGGGTGCCTTCGTGGAAACCATCAAAGGGTGGCAATCGGGGTGGTTCTATATCACCGAGCTGCGGGACCCTAAATGGGCGACGGCCCCCGAGTTCAGATCTGGTACCCCCATGCAGCTCACCTCCTGGAAAGAGAAGGGCTTGCTATGGGGCAGTTCGGAGGAGCTGACCGGACTCAAGTCCTGTCTCCAGACCCTGGTGAACAAGAAGCTCAAGCTTGTCAACGTGATCCAGGTCATGCTCGTCCGCTGGATTCTCCCCTGCCAACAACGGGCCTTCAATCTGTGGGAGTTTGATCCGGCACAGCACCGGACCC
The DNA here is from genome assembly GCF_018294505.1 of Triticum aestivum. Taxonomy (NCBI): domain Eukaryota; kingdom Viridiplantae; phylum Streptophyta; class Magnoliopsida; order Poales; family Poaceae; genus Triticum; species Triticum aestivum. The sequence goes on along the minus strand of NC_057810.1, from coordinate 286,333,200 downwards.
TTAGCGGGCTCTTCGACACAACGTACGAAGCTGCCTGGAGGGTGCTGTTCAAGGGCGGAGAAGCCCCCGCATCCGCAACTGAAGATCGCGGATTCAACATGAAACGCCCGGCCGGTGTGGTAAGATATGTTATCCTTTATGGGACATTTATTTCTTTCATAGTTTGACTCTATTGTGGGATCTAAAATTCCCAATGCCTTTAACAGGACTGGCAGAGGACGTCTGGACAGGTTAACTGTCCGGCTCCCCTCCTCGAAGACCTAGCGGATACCCGTTTAACGGGGCTGCTAGTCCCGGCACTTTATGTGGTGCCGGAGAAGAAGGCCAAGAAGAAGGCCACGGGAACCCGAAGGAGTTCCCGGCGCCAGGTGGTATCGGACTCATCGTTCGATGGCTCCGAGGCGGACTCCTCCCCCGAAGACGAGGAGGAGAAATAGGACTCTCCCCAGGAGGGGGGAGAGAGGAAGAGGAAGGCTTCCCCAATAGGGGAGGCCGAAGGTCCAAGAGGGGAAGGACCCTTCCTTCGGACAGCTCCGCCAACGCCAACAACGGCGACGAAGGGTGGCCCTCATGGGCCAAGCCCCCAGCAAGATCGTAAGTATCCGGATTCCTGAATGACTTATAATTTCTCTTTTGTGCCACATGGTCTCCTTCTAATGACGCACACTACCTGCAGTCTGGCCGATGATGATCTTCCCGCTTCATCGAGCGGGTCCTTGGCTCCATCGGATGTGGATTCCATTCCGACCGCCTCCACCCCTCGTGATGCTAACGACGCCGAGGTGGGATCCCAGGAGGGGACCCATCAGGAGGAGGCTCCGGAGGTGCCGCAAGGCAGCCTCCCGGACTTTGCGCCGGACTCCGTGCCGAAACCCGTAGTGGTTCCGGAGTCCGGCCGGCGGCCCCTTCGTAAGAAGGGCAAGACCGTGACACCGGCAGCCTCTGTCCAACCGGAGGCGCCGGACAACTTGTTGGAGGCGCTCAACGGTGCTTCCATCGAGGAGGAACACCGCACTATCATGAGTGCGGTGATTCAGAAGGTTCAGCTCGCCAAGAGCGGGCTGACCGAAGCCTGTAGCAGCCTTCTAACATGCTTTGAGGTAAGAAGTTTTAAAATATGCAATGTAATACCGCATAGACAGTAGCCCCTGATGCTCAGTTCGGTGTTCATAAAGAAAAGCCGGACTGAGGATCTAAAAAGATATACGCAGGAGTTCTAAAAATTATGTCAATATGGGGTTGCAGGCTGCGCTGCTGACCTCTGCCGCATTGACTGCGGAGGTCGGTGCTTTGAAGCAGGACCTCGAGCGGACCGAGAACGAGCTCGGCCTTGCCAAGAAGCAACTCGAGGACAAAGAAGGTGAGTAACACCGTATTAAATTTGTACCTTACAGAAAAGGATTTTGGTTGCAATAGAAATAACAAGGATAACATGGGCACTGCAGGGGCCACGAGCGAGGTGGCGGCCCTGAAGGAGGCCATGTCCGCGGCCGAACATTATGCGGCCGTGGAACGAGCGGAGCGAGAGAAGCAGGAGGCGCGGGTGGCGGAGGTGCGGCAAGAGCTCCAGGCTCTCATGGAAAAGCATGAGAGTTTGGAGCGCGGCTCGAAGACTCGAGAGTCCGAGCTTGCCTCGGCTCTTGAGAGTGCCAAAGCCGCTAAGGCCGAGGCCCATAAGGCCCTCCAGGAGATTGAGGCGGTGAAGAAAATAGCGGCGGGTAAGGCATTTTTCATGCAAAGCAAGCATGTGAATGTGAATTACCTGTTACTTACCCGAATTCGGAGCTCTCCATGAGTGTTTGCAGATCTGCCTTGCAGCGTGTCCGATGCTGCCGCATTCTACCGGGCCGAGGAGGGGAGCTCAACGGAGAAGGTCTTTTGGTCTCAGTATGCTGAGGCCGGACATCCGGTGCCCCTTAGCGACCAGCTAAAACATCTGGTCGAGCTCCGAGCAGGCCATGAAGGGCCTCATAGTCCGGCTGTGGCCTGAAGAGGCCATGCCTGGGAGCTACTTCGGCATGGTGCGGCGGCTGGTGGATGTGTGTCCCTGGGTGGAAGTCATCAAGCGCTCCGCCTGCATTGAAGGTGCCAGTCGGGCCCTTGCCTGCGCAAAGGTGCACTGGGGCACGCTGGATGCTGAGAAGCTTCTGACGGACGCGCCGCCGGCGGGCAAGGAGTATCGCACGCCCGAAATGTATTATAAGAGTGTCCTGAAGGGTGCCCGCAAGATTGCGGATGAGTGTCCCAAAGATGTAATATTTGAGTAAACTCGCAATGTGTTATCCTATGCGCTGAAAACTTTGTTCATATGCGCTAAGCAACGCTTATTAATTTAAAATATTACCTTCTGTGCGGCTGTTTATCAAATCTGAGAGATGGCAAGTCGTCGGCTTCAGCTCCCATGCCACGAGTGCTGGGGTGTTCGGGATAAACTTGAGTGCTCTTGTTCCCATTTTGGGGTCCATCTAGGGAGGCGCTCAACACAACGAACAAGGCAACCGGACTTATAATGCTTGAACACTCTCACTTATCCATAGAATTCTATAATTTTAAATTTCGGCGAAGCCCCTAGTGTTCGGACGACCGAGTTCGGGGCGCTATCCACGCCTGGGCCGGACAAAGCCGGTTCCTCGCTGAGGGAGTCCTGGACTAGGGGGTGTCCGGACAGCCGGACTATCATCGTCCGCCGCACTCCAAGACTACGAAGATACAAGATTGAAGACTCCGTCCCGTGTCCGGATGGGACTTTCCTTGGCGTGGAAGGCAAACTTGGCGATACGGATATGTAGATCTCCTACCATTGTAACCGACTCTGTGTAACCCTAGCCTTCTCCGGTGTCTATATAAACTGGAGGGCTTTAGTCCATAGGACACACCATACATTACAACAATCATACCATAGGCTAGCTTTAGGGTTTAGCCTCCTTGATCTCGTGGTAGATCCACTCTTGTACTACCCATATCATCAATATTATTCAAGCAGGACGTAGGGTTTTACCTCCATCAAGAGGGCCCGAACCTGGGTAAAACATCGTGTCCCTTGTCTCCTGTTACCATCTGCCTAGACGCACAGTTCGGGACCCCTACCCGAGATCCGCCAGTTTTGACACCGACATTGGTGCTTTCATTGAGAGTTCCTCTGTGTTGTCACCGATAGGCTCAATGGCATCTTCAATCAACAACGCTGTCCAGGGTGATACTTTTCTCCCCGGACAGATCTTCGTATTCGGCGGCTTCGCACTGCGGGCTAATTCACTTGGCCATCTGGAGCAGATTGAAAGCTACACCCCTGGCCATCAGGTCAGATTCGGAAGCCTAAACTTCACGGCCGACATCCGCGGGGACTTGATCTTTGATGGGCTCGAGCCACAGCCAAGCGTGCCGCACTGTTACGATGGGCATGATCTAGCTCTGTCGCCGAACAGTGCCTTGGTGGCCGCACACGAATCTGCTCCGGCCCTTAATCCGGAGCCGATCGCCCAGATCGAGGGTCGGTGGATGGACACCACCTCGGGGGCTTCAACTTCCACGGCGATGGAGCCGAACACTAGCCTTGTCCCTAGCGAAGCTCGTGACTCCGAGGTGTCGGACTCCTTGCCGGACTCCGGACCTCCCACGCCCCTGCCAATCGAATCTGGTTGGGCGTCGGTTATGGAATTCACCGCCGCAGACATCTTCCAACACTCGCCCTTTGGCGACATCCTAAATTCGCTAAAGCATCTCTTGCTATCCGGAGAGCCCTGGCCGGATTATGGCCAGGATGGTTGGGATACGGACGACGAAGAAATTCTGAGCCCACCCACCACCCACTTTGTAGCCACTGTCGATGATCTAACCGACATGCTAGACTACGACTCCGAAGACATCGACGCTATGGACGACGATGCCGGAGACGAACAGGAACCAGCGCCTACAGGGCACTGGAAGACCACCTCGTCATACGACATATACATGGTGGACACCCCAAAAGACGGGGACGGCGAAGAAGCAGCGGAGGTAGATTCCTTAAAGAAACAGCCCAAGCGCCGGCGTCAGCGGCGCCGCTCTAAATCCCGCCACAGCAACAATGGAGATTCCGGCACAGGAGATAATAATACCCCCGAGAGTGCCGAAGACAATCCCCTCCAGCAGGACTCAGCGCAGGAGGATGCAGAAGCAAGCCCTCACGAGAGGGCGGCAGACGAAGAGGTCGAGGAATATAACTATACACCTCCCTCCGAAGACGAGGCAAGCCTCAACGACGACGAATTCGTCGTGCCTGAGGATCCCGTCGAACAAGAGCGTTTTAAACGCAGGCTTATCGCCACGGCAAATAGCCTAAAGAAAAAGCAGCAGCAGCTTCAAGCTGATCAGGACCTGCTGGCCGATCGATGGACCGAGGTCCTCGCGGCCGAAGAGTATAAACTCGAACGCCCCTCCAAAAGCTACCCAAGACGCAAGTTGCTCCCCCGATTAGAGGAAGAAGCATACATACCTTCATCACCAGCGCACGATACGGCCGACCGACCACCCCGTGGTCGCGACAGAGAGGCATCCAGGCCCTCCACCAAGACCGTACCCCGGCATCGCTCCAAAAGTACGAAGCCAAGAGGGAACGCGCCGGACTTGCAAGATGTATTGGAGGACAAAGCAAGGCAATCCAGATCCATCTACGGATCACGTGGGCGCCCCACGACCCACGACGAATACCGTCGCGCCGGATACAATAACCTCGGCCGGGCCGAACACAGCAGACAACGCTCTCTCGAGCTACGTCGTGATATTGCTCAATATAGAGGCGCCGCACACCCGCTGTGCTTCACTGACGAAGTAATGGATCATCAAATCCCTGAAGGGTTTAAACCCATAAACATTGAATCCTACAATGGAACAACAGACCCCGCGGTTTGGATCGAAGATTATCTCCTTCACATCCATATGGCCCGCGGCGACGATCTCCATGCCATCAAGTATCTCCCACTCAAGCTTAAAGGACCAGCTCGGCATTGGCTTAATAGCTTGCCCGCAGAGTCAATTGGGTATTGGGAAGACCTGGAAGCCGCATTCCTCGATAACTTCCAGGGCACGTATGTGCGGCCACCAGACACTGATGACCTAAGCCACATAATTCAGCAGCCAGACGAATCGTCCAGACAATTCTGGACACGGTTCTTGACAAAGAAAAACCAAATCGTCGACTGTTCGGATGCAGAGGCCCTCGCAGCCTTCAAACATAACATCCGCGACGAGTGGCTAGCCCGGCACCTGGGACAGGAAAAGCCGAAATCCATGGCAGCCCTCACATCATTAATGACCCGCTTTTGCGCGGGAGAGGATAGCTGGCTAGCTTGCAGCAACAACCTTAGTAAAAATTCTGGCAGTCCGGATACTAAGGACCATAACGGCAGGTCACGTCGAAGTAAAAATAAACGCCGCATTAACGGCGACGACAAGGAGGATACGGCAGTCAACGCCGGATTCCGAGGCTCTAAACCCGGTCAGCGGAAGAAGCCATTCAAAAGAACTACTCCGGGTCCGTCCAATTTGGACCGAATACTCGACCGCTTATGCCAGATACATGGCACCCCTGAAAAGCCAGCTAATCACACCAACAGAGATTGCTGGGTGTTCAAGCAGGCAGGCAAGTTAATTGCCGAAAACAACGACAAGGGGCTAAACAGCGACGACGAGGAAGAGACCCGACCGCCGAACAATAGAGGACAGAAGGGTTTCCCCCCACAAGTGCGGACGGTGAACATGATCTACGCGACCCATATACCCAGGAGGGAGCGGAAGCGTGCACTAAGGGACGTATACGCGATGGAGCCAGTCGCCCCGAAGTTCAATCTATGGTCCTCTTGTCCGATCACTTTCGATCGAAGAGATCATACGACCAGCATCCGCCATGGCGGATTCGCCGCATTGGTTTTAGACCCAATCGTCGATGGATTTCACCTCACGAGAGTCCTGATGGACGGCGGCAGTAGCCTGAACCTGCTTTATCAGGATACAGTGCACAAGATGGGCATAGACCCCTCAAGGATTAAACCTACAAAGACAACCTTTAAAGGCGTCATACCAGGTGTGGAGGCCAATTGTACAGGCTCAGTCACACTGGAAGTGGTCTTCGGATCCCCGGATAATTTCCGGAGCGAGGAGTTAATCTTCGACATAGTCCCATTTCGCAGCGGCTATCACGCTCTGCTCGGACGAACCGCGTTTGCAAAGTTCAACGTGGTGCCGCATTATGCATACCTCAAGCTCAAGATGCCAGGCACTCGTGGAGTCATCACGGTTAATGGAAATACGGAACGCTCCCTCCGAACGGAGGAACATACAGCGGCTCTCGCGGCAGAAGTACAGAGCAGCCTTTTAAGGCAATTTTCGAGTCCGGCCGTTAAACGGCCGGATACAGCCAAACGCGCCCATAGCAACACCAACCAAGACCACCTGGCATGATCCGAGCGTGCGTAGCAATGCGTCCCTAACCCCCGCCCTCGCATGATTGCAAGAACAACCCTCCGCGTACATCATTACGCTTTGGAGGTACCATGGGTGCAGGGGAAGGGGCACGACCACAATGGACCCAGAGTGCGGCTTGACCACACCAGGGGCTCGCAAGTGTGCCACTCCTTTTTATTATTTTCCTTCTTTCTGTACACAGGACTCTGTTAGCCAGAGGCCCTGTCCGGCGGTGAACCTGCCGAACTCATGATGCAACAGCCGGGGAGTAAAGAATGCGGCGACGAACACTCAGGTGGTCTCAATTACGAGCATTAAATTTGATTATATACACCAAGTCTGCAGCCCATCCCTGGAGGGGGACATGTTTAATTAGTCCAAAACCCTTGCTTACCGCACTATCTGTATCAGTCCGCACTCATAGCAGACTTCCTTTAATAAATGATGCAGCACTTTTTTTGCTTGTTATTACATATATATGTTCATTACATGACATCTTGCACCCGTATATTTTGATACGGCCTAATACACCAGGGGCTTATGTTCCCCACATTATGGTATGATAAGTTCGAACACTTTCACAAGTGCGGCACCCCGAACTTATAGCATTATATGAATCGGCTCCGAATCATGTCTTAGGTCAATAGTTGGGTTTGCCCGGCTCCCACGTTTTGGTGCCTTACGTTCCGTTCCGTCGACTAAGGTGGCACTGGGAGAACCACTGCGATTGCGCCCCGGTTGAGCTGGGCGAGCGCCTCAGTGGAGAAAGCTAAAACTGATCGGCATGATAAGGCGAGAGACTGGTCGCTGTTCGAGAGGTCTTTTCGGGTCCTTAAAGACTCACGCTGCTTTGAGCGAAGTTTCGGATAATGTCCGATGAAGGCGTGGATAGCGCCCCGAATTCGGTCTTCCGAATACTAGGGGCTTCGCCAAAATTTAAAATTACAGATTCTATGGCTAAGTGAGAGTGTTCAAGCACTATAAGTCCGGTTGCCTGGTTTGTTGTGTTGAGCGCCTCCCTAGATGGACCCAACAATGGGAACAAGACTGCTCAAGTTATCCCGAACACCCCAGCACTTGCGGCTTGGGGGCTGAAGCCAACGACTTGCCATCTCTCAGATTTTATAAACGACCGCACAAAAGGTAATATTTTAAATTAAAAAAGAGTTGCTTAAAGCGCACTTGAACAAAGTTTTCAAGCGCACAGGATAATACATAGCAGGTTTACTCCAAAATTACATCTCTAGGGCACTCGTCCGCAATATCGCGGGCTCCCTTCAGGACAGTTTTATAATACATTTCGGGCGTACGATACTCCTTGCCCGGTGGCGGCGGGTCAGTAAGAAGCTTCTCCGCATCCAGCCTGCCCCAGTGCACCTTTGTGCGGGCAAGGGCCCGATGAGCACCTTCAATACAGGCGGAGCGCTTGATGACCTCCACCCAGGGGCACGCATCCACCAGCCGCCGCACGAGGCTGAAGTAGCTCCCAGGCATGGCCTGTCCAGGCCACAGCCGGACTATAAGGCCCTTCATGGCCTCCTCAGCTACCTTGTGGAGTTCAACCAGCTACTTCAGCTGGTCGCTTGGGGGCACCGGATGGCCGGCCTCAGCATACTGAGACCAGAAGACCTTCTCCGTTGAGCTCCCCTCCTTGCCACGGTAGAATGCGGCAGCATCAGACACACTACGCGGCAGATCTGCAAACACCCCTGGAGAGCTCCGAATGCGGGTAAGTGTCAGGTAGTTTACATTAACATGCTTGCTTTGCATGAAAAATGCCTTACCCGCCGCTATCTTCTTTACATCTTCAACCTCCTGAAGGGCCTTACGGGCCTCGGCCTTGGCGGACTTGGCACTTTTGAGAGCCGAGGCAAGCTCGGACTCTCGAGTCTTGGAGTTGCGCTCCAAGCTCTCATGCTTCTCCATGAGAGCCTGGAGCTCTTGCCGCACTTCCGCCACCTATGCCTCCTGCTTTTCTCGCTCTGCCCGTTCCGCGGCCGCACTGCGTTCGGCCGCGGACACACCACCTCGTTTGTGGCCCCTGCAATACCCATATTATCCTTGTTAATTTTATTGCGACCAAAATCCTTTTCTGTAAGGTAACAATTCAAAGTGGTGCTACTCACCTTCTTTGTCCTCGAGCTGCCTCTTGGCATGGCCGAGCTCTCGCTCGGACCGCTCGAGATCTTGCTTTAATGTACCAACCTCCATAGTCAGTGCGGCAGAGGTCAGCAGCACAGCCTGCAAACCCATATTGACATAATTTATTAGCAACCTGCGAATATCTTTTTAGATCCTCAGTCCGGCTTTTCTTTCCGAACACCGAACCGAGCATCAGGGGCTACTGTCTATGCGGTATTATATTACACAATTTTAACTTCTTACCTCAAAGCCTGCTAAAAGGCTACTGCAGGCTTCGGTCAGCCCACTCTTGGCGAGCTGGACCTTCTGAATCACCGCACAGATAACAGTGCGGTGTTCTACCTCGATGGAAGCGCCTTTGAGCGCCTCCAGCAAGTTGTTCGACGCCTCCGGTTCGACGGAGGCCGCCGGAGTCACGGTCTTGCCCTTCTTTCGAAGGGGCCGCCTGCCGGACTCTGGAACCACTACAGGTTCCGACGTAGAGTCCGGCGCAAAGTCCGGGAGGCTGCCTTGCGGTGCCTCCGGAGCCTCCTCCTGATGGGTCCCTTTCTGGGATCCCACCTCGACGTCCTCATCAGCGCGGGGGGTAGAGGCAGTCGGAAGTGAATCCACATCCGACGGGGCCAACGACCCGCTCGATGAAGCGGGGAGATCATCATCGGCCGGACTGCGGACAGTATGCGGCATTAGTAGGACACTATGTGACACGAAAGAAATTGCTTATCAGGGATCCGGATACTTACGATCTCACCGGAGGCCTGGCCCTTGAAGGCCACTCCTCCTCGCCAACGTCGGTGTTGGCGGAGCTGTCCGGGGGAATAGTTCTCCCCCTCTTGGACCCTTCGGCCTCCCCTATTGGGGAAGCCTTCCTCTTCCTCTCTCCCTCCTCCGGGAGAGAGTCTTCTTCCTCCTCCTCATCTTCGGGGGAGGAGTCCGCCTCGTCGTCGGACGCCTGATTACGGGAACTCTTTTGAGTGCCCGTGGCCGCCTTCTTGGCCTTCCTCTCCGGCACCACGTGCGGTGCCGGAACCAGCAGCCCCGCTAGATGGGCGTCCACTGGGTCTTCTGGCATGGGAGCCGGGCAGATGAGCTGCTCGGCCTTCTTCATCCATTCCTGTCAAAGGAAAAGGGAGATTGAAACCCTCTTAGAATCAATCTATTTACAACAAGTGTCCCGTAAAGGGGTTGAATCACTTACCTCGTCAGCTGGATGCTGCGAGCGGAATCCGCGATCTTCCGTCGCGGATGCGGGGGCTTCGGCGCCCTTAAACAGCACCCTCCAAGCGCCTTCGTACGTCGTGTCGAAGAGCCCGCTTAGCGCCTGGTGCTGTTCCGGATCGAACTCCCACAGATTAAATGCCCGTTCTTGGCATGGGAGGATCCGGCGGATGAGCATGACTTGGAGCACGTCGACGAGCCTGAGCTTCTTGTTCACCAGCTTCTGGATACAGGCTCGGAGTCCCGCCAGCTCCTTCGGATTACCCCACAGCAAGCCCTTCTCTTTCCAGGAGGTGAGCTGCGTAGGGATACCAGATCTAAACTCGGGGGCCACCGCCCACGCGGGGTCGCGCGGCTCGGTGATATAGAACCACCCTGATTGCCACCCCTTGACAGAGTCCACGAAGGCCCCTTCGAACCAGAGGACGTTGGGCATCTTGCCCAACATAGTGCCTCCGCACTCCGCCTGCGTGCCCTTCACTACCTTCGGCTTGACGTTGAAGGTCTTGAGCCACAAGCCGAAGTGGGGCCGGATGCAGAGGAGGGCCTCACACACAATGATGAACACCGAGATGTTGAGGATGAAGTTTGGCGCCAGATCATGGAAATCCAGGCCGTAGTAGAACATGAGCCCCCGGACAAAGGGGTGAAGTGGGAAGCCCAGTCCGCGGAGGAAGTGGGGAAGGAAAACGACCCTCTCATGGGGCCCGGGGGTAGGGATGAGCTGCCCCTCGTCGGGCAGCCGGTGCGTGATATCGCCGGAAAGGTATCCGGCGCTGCGCAGCTTGGTGATGTGCTCCTCCTTGACGGTGAAGCCAACCATTTGCCTCCCCCTTCGGACATGGTCGGGGAAGGTTAAGACGAGATGCGCGAGCTCGGGCGTTGGGGCTTGAGTGCGCGGAGGTGGATAAGCAAAGGAGGAAGAAGGCGTGGGTGAAAAGGTGAATCCTTATCCCTTATATATAGGCGGGCGAAGACTATGCGCCCCCCACCGGCCTGGTAAAACTCGCTTATCTCCCAAGCGCCACCATCAATGGCGCGGTTGGGTTACCCACGTCCGTATTGATGAGAATCCCGGAATGAGGGGAACACGATCTCTGCTTCGACAAGACGTGCCAAGGAAACCGCTTCGCTAAACGTGCTGAGGTGGTATAATAAAAAACGATTCAAGTAAAGGCTTGCTAGCGATGTGATGTCATGCCGCAAAATACGTCAGCAGATTGGACTTGTGCACATTTTAATTCTCTCTACGGTGGAATGTGGAATTTATTTTGCAGAGCCGGACACTATCCTGGTGTTCATGATCTTCTCTGGATTATTCAAGGGAGGAACCCGCCTTGCAATGCCGAACATTATGCGCGCCGGACTTATCATCATTGAAGCCTGGTTCAGGGGCTACTGAGGGAGTCCTGGACTAGGGGGTGTCCGGACAGCCGGACTATCATCGTCCGCCGGACTCCAAGACTACGAAGATACAAGATTGAAGACTCCGTCCCGTGTCCGGATGGGACTTTCCTTGGCGTGGAAGGCAAACTTGGCGATACGGATATGTAGATCTCCTACCATTGTAACCGACTCTGTGTAACCCTAGCCTTCTCCGGTGTCTATATAAACTGGAGGGCTTTAGTCCGTAGGACACAACATACATTACAACAATCATACCATAGGCTAGCTTTAGGGTTTAGCCTCCTTGATCTCGTGGTAGATCCACTCTTGTACTACCCATATCATCAATATTAATCAAGCAGGACGTAGGGTTTTACCTCCATCAAGAGGGCCCGAACCTGGGAAAAACATCGTGTCCCTTGTCTCCTGTTACCATCCGCCTAGACGCACAGTTCGGGACCCCCTACCCGAGATCCGCCGGTTTTGACACCGACACTCGCTCTAAGCGGCATAAGTCTTTAGGGACTCGAAAAGACCTCTCGAACAGCGACCAGCTCTCGCCTTATCATGACGGTCAGTTTTAGCTTTCTCCACTGAGGCGCTCGCCCAGCTCAACCGGGGCGCAATCGCAGTGGTTCTCCCAGTGCTACCTTAGCCGACGGAACGGAACGTAAGGTACCAAAACATGGGAGCCGGGCAAACCCAACTATTGACCCAAGACATGATTCGGAGCCGATGCATATAATGTTATAAGTTCGGGGTGCCGCACTTGTGAAAGTGTTCGGACTTATCACACCGTAATGCGGGGAACATAAGCCCCTGGTGTATTCGGCCGTACCAAAGTGTACAGATGCAAAACGTCATAAATGAACATACATGTAAGAAAGGAATGCAATTACAAGCGAAAAGTGATGCATTGTTTACTCAAGGAATTTTGTCATTACTGCAGGACGATACAAATAGTGCGGTAAGCAAGGGATTGGACTATTAGACATGTCCCCCTCCAGGGGTAGGCTGCGGAATGGTGTATTTAACAAATTTAATGCTCATAATGGAGACCACCTGAGTGTTCGTCGTAGCATGTGTCCTTCCCTGGTTGTTGCATCGTGAGTTCAGCAGATTCACCGCCAGACAGGGTCTCTGGTGAACGGAGTCCTGTGGATAAATAGAAAAAAAAGGAAAAGTAAAAGAGCGACACACTTGGGAGCCCATGGTGTGGTTGAGCCGTACTCTGGGCCTGTCGTGGTCGTGCCCCTCCCCCTATGCCCATGGTATCTCCAGAGTGTAATGATGTACGCGAAGAGCAGGTCTTGCAATCATGCAAGGGCTGGGGTTGGGGCCGCATTGCTACGCGTGCTCGGATCGTGCCAGGTGGTCTTGATTTATTTTACTCCTGGCGCGTTTGGCCATGTCCGATCGTTTAATGGCCGGACTCGAAAATTGCCTTAAGAGGCTGCTCTGTACTTCTGCCGCGAGAGCCGCTGTGTGTTCCTCCGTTTGGAGGGAGCATTCAGTGTTTCTGTTGACCGTGATGACTCCACGAGGGCCTGGCATCTTGAGCTTAAGGTATGCATAATGCGGCACCGCGTTGAACTTTGCAAACGCGGTTCGTCCGAGCAGAGCGTGATAGCCACTGCGGAACGGGACTATGTCGAAGATTAACTCCTCGCTTCGGAAATTATCCGGGGATCCGAAGACCACTTCCAGTGTGTCTGAGCCTGTACAATTGGCCTCAACACCTGGTATGACGCCTTTGAAGGTCGTCTTTGTAGGTTTAATCCTTGAGGGGTCTATGCCCATCTTGCGCACTGTATCCTGATAAAGCAGGTTCAGGCTGCTGCCGCCGTCCATCAGGACTCTAGTGAGGTGAAATCCATCGACAATTGGGTCTAAAACCAATGCGGCGAATCCGCCATGGCGGATACTGGTGGGGTGGTCCCTTCGATCGAAAGTGATCGGGCAAGAGGACCATGGATTGAACTTCGGGGCGACTGGCTCCATCGCATATACGTCCCTAAGTGCACGCTTCCGCTCCCTCTTGGGTATATGGGTTGCGTATATCATGTTTACCATCTGCACTTGTGGGGGGAAACCCTTCTGTCCTCTACTGTTCGGCGGCCGAGTCTCTTCCTCGTCATCGCTGTCTAAACCCGAGTCTCTTCCTTGTCATTGTTTTCGGCAATTAACTTGCCTGCCTGAGTCTCTTCAGCGGAAGAAGCCATTCTAAACCCGAGTCTCTTCCTCTACTTTCGATCGAAGGGACCACCCCACCAGTATCCGAGCTTCTAAGGTAGCACTGGGAGAACCACTGCGATTGCGCCCCGGTTGAGCTGGGCGAGCGCCTCAGTGGAGAAAGCTAAAACTGACCGTCATGATAAGGCGAGAGCTGGTCGCTGTTCGAGAGGTCTTTTCGAGTCCCTAAAGACTTATGCCGCTTAGAGCGAGTGTCGGTGTCAAAACCGGCAGATCTCGGGTAGGGGGTCCCGAACTGTGCGTCTAGGCGGATGGTAACAGGAGACAAGGGACACGATGTTTTTACCCAGGTTCGGGCCCTCTCGATGAAGGTAAAACCCTACTCCTGCTTGATTGATATTGATGATATGGGTAGTACAAGAGTGGATCTACCACGAGATCAAGGAGGCTAAACCCTAGAAGCTAGCCTATGGTATGATTGTTGTAATGGTTGTTCATCCTACGGACTAAAACCCTCCGGTTTATATAGACACCTGGGAAGGCTAGGGTTACACAGAGTCGGTTACAATGGTAGGAGATCTACATATCCGTATCACCAAGCTTGCCTTCCACGCCAAGGAAAGTCCCATCCGGACACGGGACGAAGTCTTCAATCTTGTATCTTCACAGTCTTGGAGTCCGGCCGATGATGATAGTCCAGCTATCCGGGCACCCCCTAGTCCAGGACTCCCTCAGAAACCACCTCGCAATATGCGCTATGGCTGGTTGTGGGAAAACGGTTCGAATAATGATCCGACCGTAGTGTCATGTCACGTTGTCTAAAAGTTGTCAGCAGATTACATTTGTGAAATATCATTCTCTCTACGGTGGTATGTGAAGATCATCTTGCGGATCCGGACACGGTTTAAGTGTTTGACAATTACTTTGGAGTATTCGGAGATGGAACCCGCCTTGCAATGCTGAAGATGAACTGCGCGCCGGACTCATCGTCATTGAAGCCTGGTTCAGGGGCTACTGAGGGAGTCCTGGATTAGGGGGTATCCGGACAGCCGGACTATATACTTTGTCCAGACTATTGGAGTGTGAAGATACAAGACTCAAGACTCCGTCACGTGTCCGGATGGGACTCTCCTTTGCGTGGAAGACAAGCTTGGCGATCCGGATATTATATTTCCTTCTTTGTAACCGACTCCATGTAAACCCTAGCCCTCTCCGGTGTCTATATAAACCGGAGAGTTTAGTCCTTAGAGACAGAATCATAATTAGCATAGGCTAGCTTCTAGGGTTTAGCCTCTACGATCTCGTGGTAGATCAACTCTTGTACTACTCATATCATCAATATCAATCAAGCAGGAAGTAGGGTTTTACCTCCATCGAGAGGGCCCGAACCTGGTTAAACATTGTGTCCCTTGCCTCCTGTTACCATCAGCCTTAGACGCACAGATCGGGACCCCCTACCCGAGATCCGCCGGTTTTGACACCGACAATGACGTTAGCATACACTATTCTGGATAATGTTGATTTAAAATACTTAAATAAATTCTAAAAATGATTAAATCTTTTAGAACTAATATAAAATAAACCGTAGCTCGGATGGAAAAACTTTGTACATGAAAGTTGCTCAGAATGACGACAGGAATCCAAATACGCAGCTCGTTCGTCTGCCACGCGTCCCTAGCATAGTGAACCCGCAACTTCCCCCTCCAGTTCATCTGTCCAAAAACACGAAACACCGGGGATACTTTCCCGGATGTTTCCCCATTTCGCTGGTATCACCTACTACCGCATTAGGGCACACCTAACACCGCTCATTGTCATGTCATGCATCGTCATGCTTATATTTGCATTGTATTTATTGTTTCTTCCCCCTCTTCTCTCCGGTAGACTACGAGACCGACACTGCTGTTGCCCAGTTCGACTACGAAGTTGACGACCCCTCCTTCTTGCCAAAG
>NC_057810.1:286196003-286317456 GCF_018294505.1 Triticum aestivum | reverse complement strand
ACGAATTGGGGGCTGAAAGGATATTTGTCCTGACGGTCCTTTGTGTGGATCTTTGTGGCAGAGCGACAGGGTAGGTTGAGACCACCTAGGCGAGAGGTGGGCCTGGCCTTGGTCGACGTTCGCGGTTACTTCATACTAACACGCTTAACAAGATCTTGGTATTTGATCTGAGTCTGGCCACTGGCCTATACGCACTAACCAACTATGCGGGAACAGTTATGGGCACTCGGCATCGTGGTATCGGCCGAAGCCTTCGTGACGTTAGCGACTGAGCGGCGCGCGCCGGATTGGACCATAAGCCTGCTCTTGTATTAAGGGGGCTAGGTCTGCTTCCGGCCGCCCACGCAATGTGCAGGTGTGCAATGGGTGATGGGCCCAGACCCCTGCGTGCATAGGATTTAGACCGGCGTGCTGACCTCTCTGTTGTGCCTAGGTGGGGCTGCGACGTGTTGATCTTCTGAGGCCGGGCATGACCCAGGAAAGTGTATCCGGCCAAAGGGGATCGAGCATGTTGGGTTATGTGGTGAACCCCTGCAGGGAAGTTTATCTATTCGAATAGCCATAACCCTCGGTAAAAGGACGACCCGGAGTTGTACCTTGACCTTATGACAACTAGAACCGGATACTTAATAAAACACACCAAGACAAGTTCCAAAGACAACCCGGTGATTGCTTTCCCACAAGGCGATGAGGGGAGGATCGCCGGGTAGGTTTATGCTATGCGATGCTACTTGAAGGAATTCAATCTACTCTCTTCTACATGCTGCAAGACGGAGGCTGCCAGAAGCGTAGTCTTCGATAGGACTAGCTATCCCCCTCTTATTCTGGCATTCTGCAGTTCAGTCCACCGATATTGCCTCTTTACACATATACCCATGCATATGTAGTGTAGATCCTTGCTTGCGAGTACTTTGGATGAGTACTCATGGTTGCTTTGCTCCCCCTTTTCCCCCTTTTCCCTCTTCTTCTTGGACGTCGCAACCAGATGTTGGAGCCCAGTACCAGACGCCATCGTCGACGATGTTTCCTACTACACTGGAGGTGCCTACTACTACGTGCGGGCCGCTGACGACGACCAGGAGTAGTTAGGAGGATCCCAGGCAGGAGGCCTGCGCCTCTTTCGATCTATATCCCAGTTTGTGCTAGCCATCTTATGGCAACTTGTTTAACTTATGTCTGTACTCAGATATTGTTGCTTCCGCTGACTTGGTTATGTTCGAGCACTTGTATTCGAGCCCTCGAGGCCCCTGGCTTGTAATATGATGCGTGTATGACTTATTTTACTTTTAGAGTTGTGTTGTGATATCTTCCCGTGAGTCCCTGATCTTGATCGTACACGTTTGCGTGCATGATTAGTGTACGATTGAATCCAGGGCGTCACAAGTTGGTATCAGAGCCGACTGCCTGTAGGAGTCCCCCTTCCACACTCCTTGGCCGAAGTCGAGTTTAGTCACTACAAAACTTTTACTAACTTGGTTGTGTGCCTTACAGGCCCACGTCGCCATTGGGTGGTATTAAGATCTTTTACTCCTCGACCTTTACTCTGGGGCTCTGAACTCTCTTCTACTCGGGTTAAACGAATTTACTAACTCTAACATTAGGATCCAGTTACCACATTCACCCCAAAGTTGGATAATCCATAGTTGTTCTATAGGATAGTATTTTGAATAATACCCACATTGTCATTTGACTCCATTGAAACATCTTTGTTTTCACATGGAACCCACGAGGCAGGTCGTGCGCCACATGGCGGCCATTGGTGCCTCAGGATCACCTACTGTGCTAGCTGAGATGATGACCTATCTGGGTTATCGCTGGCACCCTGAGTACACCGTCTACGAGGAGTTCTAGGACTTTAACCAGGAGCAGTACCGTGCCATCGTCCACCTCTACTCTCGGGAGTATGACTCCACTACTGTGCTGCACACCGCTCATGGTGTTGGAGTGACCATCGAGATGGCAGTCCACAATGCTGCTCATGCTGCTCTGACACGTCTTCATGGAGAGTATCGGGCGTTGGACACTTCCCCTTTCAGGCACATTCCTATCGCATCTGATGTTGGTGCGGAGGGATACTACATTGTTGCCTACTCCACCGTCACCCGAGAGCCCTTCCACCATCAGAACCTGGTTCTGCATGCTGATGGGCTGGACCGAGCTAACCGAGCTCTTCGCCATGAGTTGTACACCACTCGTCGGCACCTTTACAGGGCTCTGACGCTATTGCACCCCTTTGTCTGATCTAGACAGCTACCGCGTTCTGCAATCTACCCAGCCAGGACCGTGATGTCCCATGGTGTCGGTTGACCAGAGGTGGGAGGCTATTCACCAGCACTTGGTCCTCTTCTGCCACCTGAGCATCGGGTTCTACACCAGAGTATCTGTGGCCCCCAGGCCACTCACGTGGAGGACTATCCGTTGCCTCGCTACCAGCTGTCGGGCTACGACTACCTCCACAGTTCCTCCTGGGACTGATGTAGTCTTGCTTATTAGTATTAGATGGATTCGCCACGAGCCTGCGTGCCGCCTATGATGACTTAGTCTATGTACTGAACTCTGTGTACTGAACTCTATGTTCGACCCCTTTTGTAAGTTATGCCGACTACTATGCAGTACTTGTCGTGCTCCTTTCATTATGCATGTTTCATCATGAATGATTCTTGTCTATGCAAATTTCTCAATGCTGAACTACCCCCTGTTATATATTAGCAGGATGGTTAGGCCAGGTGCTCGTGGTCGTGGCGGCAACGCCCCACCACCGCCTGAGTACATGGCTGGTATGATCCAATAGTTTGAGCTGAACCATCAGTTCATGGAGAATATGTTGGCTCAGTTTCCTCGCCCCAATGTGAACCAACAGCCAACCCGAGTACCTCTGCAGGATTTCATGTGTCTCAACCCAACCATCTACTGCAGCTCAACTCAGCCTCTGGATGCTGATGACTGGCTCCGTGACATCACCTATGAGATGGAGTCTACTGAGGTAGCCCCTGCCAACTATGTCACCTTTGCTTCCTTCTTCCTGAAGGGACCCACAGCTCAATGGTGGGACAGCCACAGGCGTACTCTGCCAATAGGAACAATCACCACCTGGCTAGACTTCCAAGCTGCTTTCCGTGCCTGTTTCATTCCTTAGGGGATCATGGACAGGAAGAAGCGTGAGTTCCGCAACCTCGCCCAGGGCAACAAAATTGTGGAAGCTTATCAGTGGGAGTTTCTAGACTTATCCCGCTATGCTGAAGAAGACATCGCAACTGATGCTCGTAGACAGGAGAAGTTCCGTAAAGAAGACATCAAGCTCGCGTTGCTTGTGCATGACTTTGCCGATTTTGCCACCTTGGTGAATAAGGCCATCAATGTCGAGACTGGTCTGCAGGAACACCAGAGCTCTCACAGGCGCAACCGTGACACGGGCTCATCTTCGGGCCCGCCCTCGCAGAAGCGTAAGATATGGATCCCGAACAGCATGTACCGTCCAACTGCACCTGCTCCAAGGCAGACCTATGTTGCACCTCATGTGCCGCCTCCACCATCTAGGCAGCCAAGGCTTCCAGCTCCACCACCCCAAACTCCTATTCCCACTCCCAATAATGGTCTGTGCTACAAGTATGGTCAACCAGGTCATCGTGCCAGGGACTGCAATCAGAATCAAAATCAACTGGCCCTTCCCGCAGCTGGCTGTGGAAGCAACCAGCCCCACAACAACAATGTCAGGCCTTATGGTCGTGTTCATGCCAACCATGTTGACCTCAATGAAGCTCAAGACCAGTCTACTACTATGATGGGTACACTCCTCGTAGTTCTGTACCAGCATCTGTTTTATTTGATACAGGAGCATCGCATTCATTCATGTCAGAAGATTTTGCATACAAGCACGACCTTAAATGCGAGGTCATAAACACTCCACTAGTGGTAAAAAACCGCGGGCCAATGTCGAACCTCCATGATTTGCAATGATGTCCCCGTTGAAATTGAAGGATTGGAATTCTATGCCTCTCCCATTGTCCTGATGTCGTCTAACATCGATCTCATTCTGGGTATGGATTGGTTGAAAGCGCATACTGCTTCTATAGTTTGCGCCACTAAAACCGTCCATCTGCTACACCCTTCTGATGAAATAATTAGCTACAATGCTCATCTGGTTCAAAATGCCGAGGCAAGGCTTTATGCTTGAACGCTGCACCCCTCGAGGGCATTGAAAACATTCCTGTCATTCACGAATTCCAAGACGTCTTTCTTGAAGAACTTCCAGGGATCCCCCCTGCTAGAGCTGTCGAATTCATCATCGACTTGAAACCAGGCACCACTCCTATAGCCAAACAACCCTACAAGATGCTGCCGCATGAACTCATTGAGCTTAAGGAGGAAATCGACAAATCTCTTCGCAAAGGTTTCATTCGCCCAAGTTGCTCTCCTTGGGGAGCACCTTCTCTCTTTGTCAAGAAGAAGGATGGGACAAACCGATTAGTCCAAGACTACCATCCTATTAACCAGGCTACCATTCAGAATAAATATCCTCTTCCTCGGATCAATGATTTGTATGATCAACTGGTTGGTTCGTCGGTGTTCTCTAAACTCGACCTGAGGTTGGGTTACCACTGGATCCGTGTTCGTGAAGAAGATATCCCGAAGACCACATTTGTGACTCGCTATGGTTCATACGAGTACACCGTCATGTCTTTTGGATTAACCAATGCTCCAGCCACCTTCTCTCGTCTGATGAACTATATCTTTATGGAATACCTCGACAAGTTTGTCGTGGTTTATCTGGATGATATCCTTGTATATTCCAAGAATGAACAAGAACATGCTGAACATCTTCACCTTGTTCTGGAAAAGCTTAGAGAGCATCAACTCTATGCCAAGTTCTCCAAGTATGAATTTTGACTTCCCGAAGTAACCTATCTTGGGCATGTCATCTCCAAGGATGGTATTGCCGTCAACCCCGAGCGAGTTCAGGCTATTCTCGATTGGACTCCTCTGAAGAATGTCAAGCAAGTCAGAAGTTTTCTCGGACTCGCCAGCTATTGCCGTCAATTCGTCGAGAACTTCTCCAAGATCGCTGGACCTCTGACTAACCTGCTTCATAAGGGCGTCAATTTTGAGTGGACAGAAAAGTGTCAGGAAAGTTTCCAGGCGCTCAAAGACAAGTTGACTTCTGCCCCAGTGCTTTCTCCTCTGGATACTAAGAAGGACTTCATCATTTATTATGATGCTTCACGTCAAGGCCTAGGCGCTATCCTAATGCAAGAGCGCAAAGTGATTGCTTATGCCTCTCGTCAATTGTGCCCTCACGAAGAGAACTATCCAGTTCATGACCTCGAGCTTGCTGCTGTTATACATGCACTAAAACAGTGGCAACATTACCTTCTCGGTAATCGTTGTGAGATCTTCACCGACCACCAAAGTCTGAAGTATCTGTTTACTCAGCCAGACCTGAACCTCCGTCAGCAGAGATGGATGGAGATTGTTGCAGATTTTAACTTGGGTATCTCCTATACTCCAGGCAAGGCTAATGTAATGGCTGATGCACTGAGCCACAAATCTTATTGCAACCACCTCCAGGTTCACAAAGTTCAGCCCTTGCTTGTTGAAGAATTCAGAAAGTTGAACCTCCATATTGTTTCTCCTGGTGCACTCGCTCCCCCTCCCCTGGAGTTTCAAAAGATGAATCTTCGTGTTGTTCCTCAGGGTTCTGTTGGAAATATGCCCTAGAGGCAATAATAAAAGGATTATTATTATATTTCCTTGTTCATGATAATTGTCTTTATTCATGCTATAACTGTATTATCTGGAAATCGTAATACACGTGTGAATACATAGACCATAATATGTCCCTAGTAAGCCTCTAGTTGACTAGCTCGTTGATCAACAGATAGTCATGGTTTCCTGACTATGGACATTAGATGTCGTTGATAACGGGATCACATCATTAGGAGAATGATGTGATGGACAAGACCCAATCCTAAGCATAGCACAAGATCGTGTAGTTCGTTTGCTAGAGCTTTTCCAATGTCAAGTATCCTTTCCTTAGACCATGAGATCGTGTAACTCCCGGATATCGTAGGAGTGCTTTGGGTGTACCAAACGTCACAACGTAACTGGGTGACTATAAAGGTGCACTACAGGTATCTCCGAAAGTGTCTGTTGGGTTGACACGGATCGAGACTGGGATTTTTCACTCCGTATGACGGAGAGGTATCTCTGGGCCCACTCGGTAATGCATCATCATAATGAGCTCAAAGTGACCAAGTATTGGTCACGGGATCATGCATTGCGGTACGAGTAATGTGACTTGCCGGTAACGAGACTGAACGAGGTATTGGGATACCGACGATCGAGTCTCGGGCAAGTAACGTACCGATTGACAAAGGGAATTGTATACGGGGTTGATCGAATCCTCGACATCGTGGTTCATCCAATGAAATCATCGTGGAACATGTGGGAGCCAACATGGGTATCCAGATATCGCTGTTGGTTATTGGCCGGAGAGCTGTCTTGGTCATGTCTGCATGATTCCCGAACCCGTAGGGTCTACACACTTAAGGTTCGGTGACGCTAGGGTTATTAGGAAGACTTGTATGTGATTAACGAATGTTGTTCGGAGTCCCGGATGAGATCCCGGACGTCATGAGGAGTTCCAGAATAGTCCGGAGGTGAAGATTTATATATAGGAAGTGCTGTTTCGGCCATCGGGAAAGTTTCGGGGTCACCCGGTATTGTACCGAGGCCACCAGAAGGGTCCCGGGGGTCCACCAGGTGGGGCCACCCATCCCGGAGGGCCCCGTGGGCTGAAGTGGGGAGGGGACCAGCCCCTGGTGGGCTGGTGCGCCCCCCTGGGCCCCCCTCTGCGCCTAGGGTTGGGAACCCTAGGGGAGGGGGCACCTCCACTTGCCTTGGGGGGCACTCCACCCCCCTTGGCTGCCCCCCACCTAGAGATCCCATCTCTAGGGCAGGCTACCCCCCCGGGGGCTTATATAAAGGAGGGGGAGGGAGGGGAGCGGCACCCCTGAGTCTTGGCACCTCCCTCCCCCTGCTACACCTCTTCCTCCTCTCGTAGTTGCTTGGCGAAGCCCTGCCGGAGTACTGCTTCTCCACCACCACCATGCCGTCGTGCTGCTGCTGGAGTCTTCTTCCTCAACCTCTCCTTCCCCCTTGATGGATCAGGAAGGAGGAGACGTCATCCGCTCCGTACGTGTGTTGAACGCGGAGGTGTTGTCCATTCAGCACTTGGTCATCGGTGATTTGGATCACGGCGAGTACGACTCCATCATCCCTGTTCTCTTGAACGCTTCCGCTCGCGATCTACAAGGGTATGTAGATGCACTCCTATCACTCGTTGCTTAGATGAACTAATAGATGGATCTTGGTGAAACCGTAGGAAAAAAATTTAATTTTCTGCAACGTTCCCCAACAGTGGCATCATGAGCTAGGTCTATGCGTAGTTCTCTATTGCACGAGTAGAACACAATTTTGTTGTGGGCGTAGATGTTGTCAACTTTCTTGCCGCTACTAGTCTTATTTTTCTTCCGTGGTATTGTGGGATGAAGCGGCCCGGACCGACCTTACACGTACGCTTACGTGAGACAGGTTCCACCGATTGACATGCACAAGTTGCATAAGGTGGCTAGCGGGTGTCGGTCTCTCCCACTTTAGTTGGAGCGGATTCAACGAAAAGGGTCCTTATGAAGGGTAAATAGAAGTTGACAAATCACGTTGTGGCTTTAACGTAGGTAAGAAAACATTCTTGCTAGATCACCTATAGAAGCCACGTAAAACTTGCAACAACAATTAGAGGACATCTAACTTGTTTTTGCAGCAAGTGTCTTGTGATGTGATATGGCCAAAAGTTGTGATGAATGATGAATGATATATTGTGATGTATGAGATCACGTTCTTGTAATAGGAATCACGACTTGCATGTCAATGAGTATGACAACCGGCAGGAGCCATAGGAGTTGTCTTTATTTTTTGTATGACCTGCGTGTCATTGAAGAACGCCATGTAAATTACTTTACTTTATTGCTAAACGCGTTAGCCATAGAAGTAGAAGTAGTCATTGGCGTGACCACTTCATGAAGACACGATGATGGGGATCATGATGATGGAGATCATGGTGTCATGCCGGTGACGAAGATGATCATGGAGCCCCGAAGATGGAGATCAAAGGAGCTATATGATATTGGCCATATCATGTCACTACTATATAATTGCATGTGATGTTTATTATGTGTATGCATCTTGTTTACTTAGAACGACGGTAGTAAATAAGATGATCCCTTATAATTATTTCAAGAAGTGTTCTCCCCTAACTGTGCGCCGTTGCTAAGTTCGTCGTTTCGAAGCACCACGTGATGATCGGGTGTGATAGATTCTTACGTTCACATACAACGGGTGTAAGACAGTTTTACACATGCAAAAACACTTAGGGTTAACTTGACGAGCCTAGCATGTACAGACATGGCCTCGGAACACAGAGACCGAAAGGTCGAACATGAGTCGTATGAAAGATACGATCAACATGGAGATGTTCATCGATGATGACTAGTCCGTCTCACGTCATGATCGGACACGGCCTAGTCAACTCGGATCGTGTAACACTTAGATGACTAGAGGGATGTCTAATCTGAGTGGGAGTTCATTAAAATAATTTGATTGGATGAACTTAATTATCATGAACTTAGTCTAAGACCTTTGCAAATATGTCTTGTAGATCAAATGGCCAAAGCTCATGTCAACATGAACTTCAACGCGTTCCTAGAGAAAACCAAGCTGAAAGATGATGGCAGCAACTATACGGACTGGGTCCGGAACCTGAGGATCATCCTCATAGCTGCCAAGAAAGCATATGTCCTAGATGGAACGCTAGGTGAAGCACCCATCCCAGAGAACCAAGACGTTATGAACGCTTGGCAGTCACGTGCTGATGATTACTCCCTCGTTCTGTGCGGCATGCTTTACAGCCTAGAACTGGGGCTCCAAAAGTGTTTTGAGCAACACGGAGCATATGAGATGTTCGAGGAGCTGAAAATGGTTTTCCAAGCTCATGCCCGGGTCGAGAGATATGAAGTCTCCGACAAGTTCTATAGTTGTAAGATGGAGGAAAATAGTTCTATCAGTGAGCACATACTCAAAATGTCTGGGTTGCACAACCGCCTGTCCCAGCTGGACATTAACCTCCCGGACGAGGCGGTCATTGACAGAATCCTTCAGTCGCTCCCACCGAGCTATAAGAGCTTTTTGATGAACTACAATATGCAGGGGATGGTGAAAACTATTCCTGAAGTATTTTCAATGCTGAAGTCGGCAGAGGTAGAAATCAAGAAAGAACATCAAGTGTTGATGGTCAATAAAACCACCAAGTTCAAGAAGGGCAAGGGTAAGAAGAACTTCAAGAAGGACGGCAAGGATGTTGCCGCGCCTGGTAAGCCAGTTGCCAGGAAGAAGTCAAGCAATGGACCCAAGCCTGAGACTGAGTGCTTTTATTGCAAAGGGAAGGGTCACTGGAAGTGGAACTGCCCCAAATACTTAGCGGACAAGAAGGCCGGCAACACTAAAGGTATATTTGATATACATGTAATTGATGTGTACCTTACCAGTACTCGTAGTAACTCCTGGGTATTTGATACCGGTGTCGTTGCTCATATTTGTAACTCACAGCAAGAGCTGCGGAATAAGCGAAGACTGGCGAAGGACGAGGTGACGATGCGCGTCGGGAATGGTTCCAAGGTCGATGTGATCGCCGTCGGCACGCTACCTCTACATTTACCTACGGGATTAGTTTTAAACCTTAATAATTGTTATTTAGTGCCAAGTTTGAGCATGAACATTGTATCTAGATCTCGTTTGATATGAGATGGCTACTCATTTAAATCCAAGAATAATGGTTGTTCTATTTATATGAGAGATATGTTTTATGGTCATGCCCCGATGGTCAAAGTTTATTCTTAATGAATCTCGAGCGTAATGTTACACATATTCATAGTGTGAATACCAAAAGATGTAAAGTTGATAACGATAGTTCCACATACTTGTGGCACTGCTGCCTTGGTCACATTGGTGTCAAGCGCATGAAGAAGCTCCATGCTGATGGACTTTTAGAGTCTCTCGATTATGAATCATTTGACACATGCGAACCATGCCTCATGGGCAAAATGACCAAGACTCCGTTCTCCGGAACAATGGAGCGAGCAACCAACTTATTGGAAATCATACATACTGATGCGTGCGGTCCAATGAGCGTTGAGGCTCGCGGAGGATATCGTTATGTTCTCACTCTCACTGATGACTTGAGTAGATATGGGTATGTCTACTTAATGAAACACAAGTCTGAGACCTTTGAAAAGTTCAAGGAATTTCAGAATGAGGTAGAGAATCAACATGACCGAAAGATAAAGTTCCTACGATCAGATCGTGGAGGAGAATATTTAAGTCACAAATTTGGTACGCACTTAAGGAAATGTGGAATCGTTTCACAACTCACGCCGCCTGGAACACCTTAGCGTAACGGTGTGTCCGAACGTCGTAATCGCACTCTATTGGATATGGTGCGGTCTATGATGTCTCTTACCGATTTACCACTATCATTTTGGGGATACGCTCTAGAGACAGCTACATTCACTTTAAATAGGGCACCGTCTAAATCCGTTGAGACGACACCGTATGAATTATGGTTTGGGAAGAAACCTAAGCTGTCGTTTCTAAAATTTTGGGGATGTGATGCTTATGTCAAGAAACTTCAACCTGAAAAGCTTGAACCCAAGTCGGAAAAATGCGTCTTCATAGGATACCCTAAGGAAACCATTGGGTATACCTTCTACTTAAGATCCGAGGGCAAGATCTTTGTTGCCAAGAACGGATCCTTTCTGGAAAAAGAGTTTCTCTCGAAAGAAGTAAGTGGGAGGAAAGTAGAACTCGATGAAGTACTACCTCTTGAACAGGAAAGTAGTGCAGCTCAGGAAAATGTTCCTGTGATGCCTACACCAACGGGAGAGGAAAATAATGATGATGATCAAGGTACTTCGAATCAAGTTGCTACTGAACTTCGTAAGTCCACAAGGACACGATCCGCACCAGAGTGGTACGGCAACCCTGTCCTGGAAATCATGTTGTTAGACAATGGTGAACCTTCGAACTAGGAAGAAGCGATGGCGGGCCCAGATTCCAACAAATGGCTTGAAGCCATGAAATCCGAGATAGAATCCATGTATGAAAACAAAGTATGGACTTTCACAGACTTGCCCGATGATCGGCGAGCGATAGAATACAAATGGATCTTTAAGAAGAAGACGGACGCGGATGGTAATGTTACCATCCATAAAGCTCGACTTGTCACTAAGGGTTATCGGCAAGTTCAAGGGGTTGACTACGATGAGACATTCTCTCCCGTAGCGAAGCTGAAGTCCGTCTGAATCATGTTAGCAATTGCCGCATACTATGATTATGAGATATGGCAGATGGACGTCAAAACGGCATTCCTTAATGGACATCTTAAGGAAGAACTGTATATGATGCAGCCGGAAGGTTTTGTCGATCCTAAAAATGCTAACAAAGTATGCAAGCTCCAGCGATCCATTTATGGGCTGGTGCAAGCATCTCGGAGTTGGAACATTCGCTTTGATGAGATGATCAAAGCGTTTGGGTTTATGCAGACTTATGGAGAAGTCTGCGTTTACAAGAAAGCGAGTGGGAGCTCTGTAGCATTTCTCATATTATATGTAGATGACATACTCTTGATGGGAAATGATATAGAACTTTTGGACAGCATTAAGGCCTACTTGAATAAGTGTTTTTCAATGAAGGACCTTGGAGAAGCTGCTTACATATTAGGCATCAAGATCTATAGGGATAGATCGAGACGCCTCATAGGTCTTTCACAAAGCACATACCTTGATAACATTTTGAAGAAGTTCAAAATGGATCAGTCCAAGAAAGGGTTCTTGCCTGTATTGCAAGGTGTGAGATTGAGCTCGGCTCAATGCCCGACCACGGCAAAAGATAAAGAAGAGATGAGTGTCATCCCCTATGCTTCAGCCCATAGGATCTATAATGTATGCCATGCTGTGTACCAGACCTGATGTAAACCTTGCCGTAAGTTTGGTAGGAAGGTACCAAAGTAATCCCGGCAAGGAACACTGGACAGTGGTCAAGAATATCCTGAAGTACCTGAAAAGGACAAAGGACATGTTTCTCGTTTATGGTGGTGACGAAGAGCTCGTCGTAAAGGGTTACGTCGATGCTAGCTTCGACACAGATCTTGATGACTCTAAGTCACAAACTGGATATGTGTATATGTTGAATGGTGGAGCAGTAAGCTGGTGCAGCTGCAAGCAGAGCGTCGTGGCGGGATCTACATGTGAAGCGGAGTACATGGCAGCCTCGAAGGCAGCTCATGAAGCAATTTGGGTGAAGGAGTTCATCACCGACCTAGGAGTCATACCCAATGCGTCGGGGCCGATCAAACTCTTCTGTGACAACACTTGAGCTATTGCCCTTGCCAAGGAGCCCAGGTTTCACAAGAAGACCAGGCACATCAAGCGTCGTTTCAACTCCATCCGTGAAAATGTTCAAGATGGAGACATAGATATTTGCAAAGTACATACGGATCTGAATGTCGCAGATCCGTTGACTAAACCTCTCTCGCGAGCAAAACATGATCAACACCAGAACTCTATGGGTGTTCGATTCATCACAATGTAACTAGATTATTGACTCTAGTGCAAGTGGGAGACTGTTGGAAATATGCCCTAGAGGCAATAATAAAAGGATTATTATTATATTTCTTTATTCATGATAATTGTCTTTATTCATGCTATAACTGTATTATCCGGAAATCGTAATACACGTGTGAATACATAGACCATAATATTGCCTCTAGTTGACTAGCTCGTTGATCAACAGATAGTCATGGTTTCCTGACTATGGACATTAGATGTCGTTGATAATGGGATCACATCATTAGGAGAATGATGTGATGGACAAGACCCAATCCTAAGCATAGCACAAGATCGTGTAGTTCGTTTGCTAGAGCTTTTCCAATGTCAAGTATCCTTTCCTTAGACCATGAGATCGTGTAACTCCCGGATACCGTAGGAGTGTTTTGGGTGTACCAAACGTCACAACGTAACTGGGTGAATATAAAGGTGCACTACAGGTATCTCCGAAAGTGTCTATTGGGTTGACACGGATCGAGACTGGGATTTGTCACTCCGTATGATGGAGAGGTATCTCTGGGCCCACTCGGTAATGCATCATCATAATGAGCTCAAAGTGACCAAGTGTTTGGTCACAGGATCATGCATTGCGGTACGAGTAAAGTGACTTGCCGGTAACGAGACTAAATGAGGTATTGGGATATCGACGATCGAGTCTCGGGCAAGTAACGTACCGATTGACAAAGGGAATTGTATACGGGGTTGATCGAATCCTCGACATCGTGGTTCATCCGATGAAATCATCGTGGAACATGTGGGAGCCAACATGGGTATCCAGATCCCGCTGTTGGTTATTGGCTGGAGAGTTGTCTCGGTCATGTCTGCATGATTCCCGAACCCGTAGGGTCTACACACTTAAGGTTCGGTGACGCTAGGGTTATTAGGAAGACTTGTATGTGATTACCGAATGTTGTTCGGAGTCCCGGATGAGATCTCGGACGTCACGAGGAGTTCCGGAATAGTCCGGAGGTGAAGATTTATATATAGGAAGTGTTGTTTCGGCCATCGGGAAAGTTTCGGGGTCACCCGGTATTGTACCAGGACCACCGGAAGGGTCCCGGGGGTCCACCGGGTGGGGCCACCCATCCCGGAGGGCCCCGTGGGCTGAAGTGGGGAGGGTACCAACCCCTGGTGGGCTGGTGCTCCCCCCTAGGCCCCCCTCTGCGCCTAGGGTTCCCACCCTAGGGGAGGGGGCACCTCCCCTTGCCTTGGGGGCACTCCACCCCCTTTGGTCGCCGCCCCCCTAGAGATCCCATCTCTAGGGCCGTCTACCCCCCTGGGGGCCTATATAAAGGAGGGGGGAGGGAGGGCAGCGGCACCCCTGAGTCTTGGCGCCTCCCTCCCCCTGCTACACCTCTTCCTCCTCTCGCAGTTGCTTGGCGAAGCCCTGCCGGAGTACTGCTTCTCCACCACCACCACGCCGTCATGCTGCGGCTGGAGTCTTCTTCCTCAACCTCTCCTTCCCCCTTGCTGGATCAAGAAGGAGGAGACGTCATCCGCTCCGTACGTGTGTTGAACGTAGAGGTGATGTCCGTTCAGCACTTGGTCATCGGTGATTTGGATCACGACGAGTACGACTCCATCATCCCCATTCTCTTGAACGCTTCCGCTCGCGATCTACAAGGGTATGTAGATGCACTCCTATCACCCGTTGCTTAGATTAACTCATAGATGGATCTTGGTGAAACCGTAGGAAAAAATTTTAATTTTCTGCAACGTTCCCCAACAGGTTCTCTAAATACCCTCACTGTCGTGCCAGATCTCGTGGGCGATATCAAGACTATTCAACATTATGACTCTGAAGTCGAGAAGACTGAATGCTATCTCTCAGAAGGAAAGCCCTCATTCTTCACTATTGCCGATGATGGCGCCTTGTACTTCAAAGGCCGCCTAGTGGTGCCATGTGTGAGTGAAAACCTGAATCTGACTCCAAGGGTTATGAAAGAAGCTCATGATACACCTTTGTCTATTCATCCCGGTAGCACCAAGATGTACTGAGGGAGTCCTGGACTAGGGGGTGTTCGGACAGCCGGACTATCATCGTCCGCCGGACTCCAAGACTACGAAGATACAAGATTGAAGACTCCGTCCCGTGTCCGGATGGGACTTTCCTTGGCGTGGAAGGCAAGCTTGGCGATATGGATATGTAGATCTCCTACCATTGTAACCGACTCTGTGTAACCCTAGCCTCCTCCGGTGTCTATATAAACCAGAGGGCTTTAGTCCGTAGGACACAACATACATTACAACAATCATACCATAGGCTAGCTTTAGGGTTTAGCCTCCTTGATCTCGTGGTAGATCCACTCTTGTACTACCCATATCATCAATATTAATCAAGCAGGACGTAGGGTTTTACCTCCATCGAGAGGGCCCGAACCTGGGTAAAACATCGTGTCCCTCGTCTCCTGTTACCATCCGCCTAGACGCATAGTTCGGGACCCCCTACCCGAGATCCGCCGGTTTTGACACCGACATTGGTGCTTTCATTGAGAGTTCCTCTGTGTCGTCACCAATAGGAAGGATGCCTCCACCCGTCTTCAAAGACGGTCTTTTCGCCAAAGGGGCCTTGGCCACCGGCCAAACTATCCGGCTAGGCGGTTTTCTTATAACCGCCAGTCCGGCCACTACTTCGACAATGACTTCCCAAGTCGTCGAAAGCAATCTCCGCGTCAGCTTGGAATTTGCCGAGCGGCTGGATCCAATGGAGCTCTCGTCTACAACGAGCTCTTGGACCGCATCGCAGCCCTGGGAGTCGCTACAGACTACAATCAGATTGGGCTTAAAACCGATCTGAGAGAGATTAACTCTCCCCAGGCCACCCACCATGTTGCAGTGGTAGAGGAACAATGCGGCGACTCTTCGCCCATATTGAAAACTAGTCACGTCCGGATTCTCGAACCCTCCATGCCGGATTTCCGCGGAGGGACTTCGATCGAGCATTGAACTTAAAATCATGCATCGTTCCGGATTCGCTGGATCGTGTCCAGCAACCCAAGCTTCCGAATTCGGAAACCCCTCGGCCTTTAAGCCCCAATACGGGCAGGGATCCGGATTTTAGTCCACCCACCCGCCCAGACATATGCGATCTATCTCTAATACGGCAAGAGCCCACTGAAATAGTACATCACTACTGGGCCAGATTCCTCCTGATTATGGACAGGATAAAGGACTACCGAGAGGAAAACGCAATCTCAATCTTTTGCAATAATTGCACGGACAAGGGAATATTAAACGCCATCGGCCGTTGTAAGATTACACGCTTCACCGATCTGGCGTCCATAGTACGAAAATACTGTGCGATGGAAAGTTTACGAAAAACCGAAAATCAGTTTTGGGACAATCCGGCTCCAAATACAACCCTAGTCCGCAACAAAAGGGTGCATCGTACTGAGGCACCAGATGTAAAAACCAAAAAGCAAAAACCCCTTAAAGGGCACGGAACCGTACTGGAAGGATGGCTCAATGGACCCTGTAAGCTTCATAGTACAGAGGGCGCCGTCCCAACTCATAGCCTTCGAGCATGTTGGATACTACGGCAGGTGGCCAAAAGTGGTGAGGAGCTTCTAGCCCCGGAAAACCACTCCAACAATACCGGTACGGTATCAATAGTCTTCGAGACCTTCGCATCAAATAATATGCGAAAACGAACAATCCGCGGCCTCGCCGAAGTCTACCAAGTAGCAACAGCAAATCCATGGAGCGACACAGCTATTACCTTCAACGCCAGCGACGAACCTAAATTCCGAACAGCTCAAGCACCAGCCGCACTGGTGCTTAGCCCCATAGTGGACGGCTTTCGACTTACAAAGGTCCTCATGGATGGCGGCAGCGGATTAAACCTCATCTACGAGGAAACTCTTCAAAAAATGGAAATAGACTGGAGCCGTATTGAGCGAAGCAGCACAACCTTCAGAGGAATAATCCCTAGTCGGGAAGCGCGCTGCACCGGAAAAATCACACTCGATGTGGTGTTCAGCTCTCCGAACAATTACAGATCCGAAGAAGTCACATTCCAAGTGGCCCCGTTCAACAGCGGATATCACGCTATATTAGGACGAGAGGCATTCACCATTTTTCAAGCAGTACCTCATTACGGGTACATGAAGCTCAAAATGCCTGGGCCCAGCGGAATAATCACTCTCGCTAGTGATCCGGACATAGCACTCCGCGCCGAAAACAAGACAGCCGCACTAGCCCTGGAGGCATTATCCGAAGCCTTAGCAGCAGAAGAACTCACCGCGCTGCGCTCTACGGTGAACAGGGACGATGTGATACTCGATAAAAGATCCAAGTCCACCTCCTTCAAACCAGCAGATGAAATAATAAAATTCCAGGTCCACCCAACGGACCCAACAAAGACGGCCTCCATCGGGGCACAATTGAACCCCGAATTAGACGCCGCACTGCGCGAATTCCTTCGAGAAAATTGGGACATTTTCGCTTGGCACCCTTCAGATATGCCCGGAATCCCACGCAGGTTGGCAGAAACACAGCCTAAACATCCTAAAAGGATTTAAGCCAGTCAAACAGGCTCTTCGACGATTTTCCGAACCCAAAAGACAGGCAATGGGAGAAGAGCTAGCCAAACTATTGGAAGCCAGATTTATCAGAGATATCAAACATCCGGATTGGCTAGCAAATCTGGTAATGGTACCAAAGAAGGACAAATCCTGGCGCCTCTGTGTCGATTTTAAAGACCTCAATAAGGCTTGCCCAAAGGATCCCTTCCCTCTCCCCCGCATCGACCAAATTATCGATGCTACCGCAGGGCACGATTCGTTGTGCTTCCTCGATGCATACTCTGGCTACCATCAAATCAAGATGGCGGAGGTAGACCAAGCCGCAACGGCATTCATCACTCCATACGGACCATTCTGCTTCAACACAATGCCCTTCGGACTTAAAAATGCCGGCGCAACATATCAGCGCATGATTCAAACATGTCTGGCTACCCAGATCGGCAAAACAGTCGAGGCATACGTAGACGACGTAGTCGTCAAAACAAAACATGTCGAAACACTAGTAGACGATTTGAGGCTCACATTCGACAACCTCAGAGCATATGACATCAAGCTAAATCCGGAAAAATGCGTTTTCAGCGTACCAGCCGGAAAGCTCCTGGGCTTCATTGTATCCGGTAGAGGAATTGAAGCAAACCCGGCTAAAATCCGAGCTCTGTCACAGTTGGATATTCCAAAAGACCTCAAACAGATACAAGAATTAACAGGATGTGTGGCAGCTTTAAGCTGCTTTATCTCCCGTCTAGGAGAAAAGGCATTGCCCCTCTATCGCCTCCTCAGGCGCACCGAACACTTCGAGTGGACGGATGCTGCCACTGCCGGACTCGAAGAAATAAAGGCCATACTGGCAACAAATCCGGTCCTGGTTGCGCCCAATCTGGGCGAGCCAATGTTGTTATACATCGCAGCAACGCATCAAGTCGTAAGCGCGGTGCTCATTGTCGAACGAGAGACAAAAGGGCATAAATTCCCTCTTCAAAAACCAGTGTATTATGTATCCACTATGTTAACCCCCTGCAAATCCCGTTACCCACACTATCAGAAGATAGTGTATGCGGTGTTCATGGCATCCCGGAAGCTCCGACACTACTTTCAAGAGTGTTCGATAACAGTGGCCTCCGAAGTACCACTCAATGACATCATAAATAACCGTGAGGCAACGGGCAGTATTGCAAAATGAGCCATCGAGCTCTTACCATTCGATATAACTTACAAACCTCGGCGAGCTATAAAGTCACAAGTTTTGGCTGACTTCATCGCTGAATGGACCGAAGCCGAACTCCCTAAAGAGTACGGCGCATATTCCAATTGGGTTATGCATTTTGACGGCTCTAAAATGTTGGCCGGACTGGGGGCTGGCGTCGTATTGACGTCCCCAACCGGGGACACAGTCCAGTATGTACTTCAAATAATGTACACGGACTCCAATAACGCAACCGAATACGAGGCCCTGTTACATGGTCTCCGGATGGCAGTCTCCATGGGCTTTCAATGCCTGGAGGTCCGCGGGGATTCAAACCTTGCAATATCCCAAATAAATGGAGACTTTGACGCCAAGGATCCGAAAATGGCAGCATATCGCAACGCTGTCCTAAAAATGTCAGCTCGGTTTGAAGGACTCGAATTCCATCACATAGCTGAAGGAAATATGCCCTAGAGGCAATAATAAAGTTATTATTTATTTCCTTATAATCATGATAAATGTTTATTATTCATGCTAGAATTGTATTAACCGGAAACATAATACATGTGTGAATACATAGACAAACAAAGTGTCACTAGTATGCCTCTACTTGACTAGCTCGTTAATCAAAGATGGTTATGTTTCCTAACCATGGACAAAGAGTTGTTATTTGATTAACGAGGTCACATCATTAGTTGAATGATCTGATTGACATGACCCATTCCATTAGCTTAGCACCTGATCGTTTAGTATGTTGCTATTGCTTTCTTCATGACTTATACATGTTCCTATGACTATGAGATTATGCAACTCCCGTTTGCCGGAGGAACACTTTGGGTGCTACCAAACGTCACAACATAACTGGGTGATTATAAAGGATCATTACAGGTGTCTCCAAAGGTAGATGTTGGGTTGGCGTATTTCGAGATTAGGATTTGTCACTCTGATTGTCGGAGAGGTATCTCTTGGCCCTCTCGGTAATGCACATCACATAAGCCTTGCAAGCACTGCAACTAATATGTTAGTTGTGAGATGATGTATTACGGAACGAGTAAAGAGACTTGCCGGTAACGAGATTGAACTAGGTATTGGATACCGACGATCGAATCTCGGGCAAGTAACATACCGATGACAAAGGGAACAACGTATGATGTTATGCGGTCTGACCGATAAAGATCTTCGTAGAATATGTAGGAGCCAATATGGGCATCCAGGTCCCGCTATTGGTTATTGACTGGAGACGTGTCTCGGTCATGTCTACATTGTTCTCGAACCCGTAGGGTCTGCATGCTTAAGGTTGCGATGACAGTTACATTATGAGTTTATGCATTTTGATGTACCGAAGGTTGTTCGGAGTCCCGGATGTGATCACGGACATGACGAGGAGTCTCGAAATGGTCGAGACGTAAAGATTGATATATTGGAAGCCTATGTTTGGACATCGGAAGTGTTCCGGGTGAAATCGGGATTTTACCGGGTTACCGGGAGGTTACCGGAACCCCCCGGGAGCCATATGGGCCTTCATGGGCCTTAGTGGAAAGGTGAAAGGGATGCCCATAAGGGCTGCGTGCCTCCCCCCTTCCCCTAGTCCTACTAGGACTAGGAGAGGTGGCCGGCCACCCTTCTCCCCTTTTTCCCCTTGGGGAATCCTAGTTGGAATAGGATTGGGGGGGAGTCCTACTCCCGGAAGGAGTAGGACTCCTCCTGCGCCTCTCTCCCTGGCCGGCGCCCCCTCCCCCTTTGGCTCCTTTATATACTAAGGTAGAGGCACCCTAGAACACACAATTTGATCCACGTGATCTATTCCTTAGCCGTGTGCGGTGCCCCCTGCCACCATATACCTCGATAATACTGTAGCGGAGTTTAGGCGAAGCCCTGCTGCTGTAGTACATCAAGATCATCACCATGCCGTCGTGCTGACGGAACTCTTCCCCGACACTTTGCTGGATCGGAGTCCAGGGATCGTCATCGAGCTGAACGTGTGCTCGAACTCGGAGGTGCCGTAGTTTCGGTGCTTGATCGGTTGGATCGTGAAGACGTACGACTACTTCCTCTACGTCGTGTCATCGCTTCCGCAGTCGGTCTGCATTGGGTACGTAGACAACACTCTCCCCTCGTTGCTATGCATCACATGATCTTGCGTGTGCGTAGGAAATTTTTTGAAATTACTACGAAACCCAACAGTGGCATCCGAGCCTAGGTTATTTATGTTGATGTTATATGCACGAGTAGAACACAAGTGAGTTGTGGACTATACAAGTCATACTGCCTACCAGCATGTCATACTTTGGTTCAGCGGTATTGTTGCACGAGACGACCCGGACCAACCTTACGCGTACGCTTACGCGAGACCGGTTCCCTCGACGTGCTTTGCACATAGATGGCTTGCGGGCGACTGTCTCTCCAACTTTAGTTGAACCGAGTATGGCTACGCCCGGTCCTTGAGAAGGTTAAAACGGAGTCTATTTGACAAACTATCGTTGTGGTTTTGATGTGTAGGTGAGATTGGTTCTTACTTAAGCCCGTAGCAGCCACGTAAAACATGCAACAACAAAGTAGAGGACGTCTAACTTGTTTTTGCAGGGCATGTTGTGATGTGATATGGTCAAGGCATGATGCTGAATTTTATTGTATGAGATGATCATGTTTTGTAACCGAGTTATCGGCAACTGGCAGGAGCCATATGGTTGTCGCTTTATTTTATGCAATGCAATCGCGATGTAATGCTTTACTTTATTACTAAACGGTAGTGATAGTCGTGGAAGCATAAGATTGGCGAGACGACAACGATGCTACGATGGAGATCAAGGTGTCGCGCCGGTGACGATGGTGATTATGACGGTGCTTCGGAGATGGAGATCACAAGCACAAGATGATGATGGCCATATCATATCACTTATATTGATTGCATGTGATGTTTATCCTTTTATGCATCTTATCTTGCTTTGATTGACGGTAGCATTATAAGATGATCTCTCACTAAATTATCAAGAAGTGTTCTCCCTGAGTATGCACTGTTGCCAAAGTTTGTCGTGCCCAGACACCACATGATGATCGGGTGTGATAAGCTCTACGTCCATCTACAACGGGTGCAAGCCAGTTTTGCACACGCAGAATACTCAGGTTAAACTTGACGAGCCTAGCATATGCAGATATGGCCTCGGAACACGGAGACCGAAAGGTCGAGCGTGAATCATATAGTAGATATGATCAACATAACGATGTTCACCATTGAAAACTACTCCATCTCACGTGATGATCGGTCATGGTTTAGTTGATTTGGATCACGTAATCACTTAGAGGATTAGAGGGATGTCTATCTAAGTGGGAGTTCTTAAGTAATATGATTAATTGAACTTAAATTTATCATGAACTTAGTACCTGATAGTATCTTGCTTGTTTATGTTGATTGTAGATAGATGGCTCGTGCTGTTGTTCCGTTGAATTTTAATGCGTTCCTTGAGAAAGCAAAGTTGAAAGATGATGGTAGCAATTACACGGACTGGGTCCGTAACTTGAGGATTATCCTCATTGCTGCACAGAAGAATTACGTCCTGGAAGCACCGCTGGGTGCCAGGCCTGCTGCTGGAGCAACACCAGATGTTATGAACGTCTGGCAGAGCAAAGCTGATGACTACTCGATAGTTCAGTGTGCCATGCTTTACGGCTTAGAATCGGGACTTCAACGACGTTTTGAACGTCATGGAGCATATGAGATGTTCCAGGAGTTGAAGTTAATATTTCAAGCAAATGCCCGAATTGAGAGATATGAAGTCTCCAATAAGTTCTATAGCTGCAAGATGGAGGAGAACAGTTCTGTCAGTGAGCATATACTCAAAATGTCTGGGTATAATAATCACTTGATTCAATTGGGAGTTAATCTTCCGGATGATTGCGTCATTGACAGAATTCTCCAATCACTGCCACCAAGCTACAAGAGCTTCGTGATGAACTATAATATGCAAGGGATGAACAAGACTATTCCCGAGCTCTTCGCAATGCTGAAAGCTGCGGAGGTAGAAATCAAGAAGGAGCATCAAGTGTTGATGGTTAACAAGACCACTAGTTTCAAGAAAAAGGGCAAAGGGAAGAAGAAGGGGAACTTCAAGAAGAACGGCAAGCAAGTTGCTGCTCAAGAGAAGAAACCCAAGTCTGGACCTAAGCCTGAAACTGAGTGCTTCTACTGCAAGCAGACTGGTCACTGGAAGCGGAACTGCCCCAAGTATTTGGCGGATAAAAAGGATGGCAAGGTGAACAAAGGTATATGTGATATACATGTTATTGATGTGTACCTTACTAGAGCTCGCAGTAGCACCTGGGTATTTGATACTGGTTCTGTTGCTAATATTTGCAACTCGAAACAGGGACTACGGAATAAGCGGGCACTGGCAAAGGACGAGGTGACGATGCGCGTGGGAAATGGTTCCAAAGTTGATGTGATCGCAGTCGGCACGCTACCTCTACATCTACCTTCGGGATTAATATTAGACCTAAATAATTGTTATTTGGTGCCAGCGTTGAGCATGAACATTATATCTGGATCTTGTTTAATGCGAGACGGTTATTCATTTAAATCAGAGAATAATGGTTGTTCTATTTATATGAGTAATATCTTTTATGGTCATGCACCCTTGAAGAGTGGTCTATTCTTATTGAATCTCGATAGTAGTAATACACATATTCATAATGTTGAAGCCAAAAGATGCAGAGTTGATAATGAAAGTGCAACTTATTTGTGGCACTGTCGTTTAGGTCATATCGGTATAAAGCGCATGAAGAAACTCCATACTGATGGACTTTTGGAACCACTTGATTATGAATCACTTGGTACTTGCGAACCGTGCCTCATGGGCAAGATGACTAAAACACCGTTCTCCGGTACTATGGAGAGAGCAACAGATTTGTTGGAAATCATACATACCGATGTATGTGGCCCGATGAATATTGAGGCTCGTGGCGGATATCGTTATTTTCTCACCTTCACAGATGATTTAAGCAGATATGGGTATATCTACTTAATGAAACATAAGTCTGAAACATTTGAAAAGTTCAAAGAATTTCAGAGTGAAGTTGAAAATCATCGTAACAAGAAAATAAAGTTTCTACGATCTGATCGTGGAGGAGAATATTTGAGTTACGAGTTTGGTGTACATTTGAAAAACTGTGGAATAGTTTCGCAACTCACGCCACCCGGAACACCACAGCGTAATGGTGTGTCCGAACGTCGTAATCGTACTTTACTAGATATGGTGCGATCTATGATGTCTCTTACTGATTTACCGCTATCATTTTGGGGATATGCTTTAGAGACGGCCGCATTCACGTTAAATAGGGCACCATCAAAATCCGTTGAGACGACGCCTTATGAACTGTGGTTTGGCAA
Source organism: Triticum aestivum (assembly GCF_018294505.1). Classification (NCBI taxonomy): domain Eukaryota; kingdom Viridiplantae; phylum Streptophyta; class Magnoliopsida; order Poales; family Poaceae; genus Triticum; species Triticum aestivum. Next base: position 286,293,654 of record NC_057810.1, on the reverse strand, counting down.
GAAACCAAAGTTGTCGTTTCTTAAAGTTTGGGGCTGCGATGCTTATGTGAAAAAGCTTCAACCTGATAAGCTCGAACCCAAATCGGAGAAATGTGTCTTCATAGGATACCCAAAGGAGACTATTGGGTACACCTTCTATCACAGATCCGAAGGCAAGACATTCGTTGCTAAGAATGGATCCTTTCTAGAGAAGGAGTTTCTCTCGAAAGAAGTGAGTGGGAGGAAAGTAGAACTTGACGAGGTAACTGTACCTGCTCCCTTACTGGAAAGTAGTTCATCACAGAAAACTGTTTCAGTGACACCTACACCAGTTAGTGAGGAAGCCAATGATAATGATCATGAAACTTCAGATCAAGATACTGCTGAACCTCGTAGATCAACCAGAGTAAGATCCGCACCAGAGTGGTACGGTAATCCTATTCTGGAAGTCATGATACTAGATCATGATGAACCTACGAACTATGAAGAAGCGATGGTGAGCCCAGATTCCGCAAAGTGGCTTGAAGCCATGAAATCTGAGATGGGATCCATGTATGAGAACAAAGTATGGACTTTGGTTGACTTGCCCGATGATCGGCAAGCAATTGAGAATAAATGGATCTTTAAGAAGAAGACTGACGCTGATGGTAATGTTACTGTCTACAAAGCTCGACTTGTCGCAAAAGGTTTTCGGCAAGTTCAAGGGATTGACTACGATGAGACCTTCTCACCCGTAGCGATGCTTAAGTCCGTCCGAATCATGTTAGCAATTGCCGCATTTTATGATTATGAAATTTGGCAGATGGATGTCAAAACTGCATTCCTGAATGGATTTCTGGAAGAAGAGTTGTATATGATGCAACCGGAAGGTTTTGTCGATCCAAAGGGAGCTAACAAAGTGTGCAAGCTCCAGCGATCCATTTATGGACTGGTGCAAGCCTCTCGGAGTTGGAATAAACGTTTTGATAGTGTGATCAAAGCATTTGGTTTTATACAGACTTTCGGAGAAGCCTGTATTTACAAGAAAGTGAGTGGGAGCTCTGTAGCATTTCTGATATTATATGTGGATGACATATTGCTGATTGGAAATGATATAGAATTTCTGGATAGCATAAAGGGATACTTGAATAAAAGTTTTTCAATGAAAGACCTCGGTGAAGCTGCTTACATATTAGGCATTAAGATCTATAGAGATAGATCAAGACGCTTAATTGGACTTTCACAAAGCACATACCTTGACAAGATTTTGAAGAAATTCAAAATGGATCAAGCAAAGAAAGGATTCTTGCCTGTATTACAAGGTGTGAAGTTGAGTAAGACTCAATGCCCGACCACTGCAGAAGATAGAGAGAATATGAAAGATGTTCCCTATGCATCAGCCATAGGCTCTATCATGTATGCAATGCTGTGTACCAGACCTGATGTGTGCCTTGCTATAAGTTTAGCAGGGAGGTACCAAAGTAATCCAGGAGTGGATCACTGGACAGCGGTCAAGAACATCCTGAAATACCTGAAAAGGACTAAGGATATGTTTCTCGTATATGGAGGTGACAAAGAGCTCACCGTAAAAGGTTACGTTGATGCAAGCTTTGACACTGATCCGGACGATTCTAAATCGCAAACCGGATACGTGTTTACATTAAACGGTGGAGCTGTCAGTTGGTGCAGTTCTAAACAAAGCGTCGTAGCGGGATCTACATGTGAAGCGGAGTACATAGCTGCTTCGGAAGCAGCGAACGAAGGAGTCTGGATGAAGGAGTTCATATCCGATCTAGGTGTCATACCTAATGCATCGGGTCCAATGAAAATCTTTTGTGACAATACTGGTGCAATTGCCTTGGCAAAGGAATCCAGATTTCACAAAAGGACCAAACACATCAAGAGACGCTTCAACTCCATCCGGGATCTAGTCCAGGTGGGAGACATAGAGATTTGCAAGATACATACGGATCTGAATGTTGCAGACCCGTTGACTAAGCCTCTTCCACGAGCAAAACATGATCAGCACCAAAGCTCCATGGGTGTTAGATTCATTACAGTGTAATCTAGATTATTGACTCTAGTGCAAGTGGGAGACTGAAGGAAATATGCCCTAGAGGCAATAATAAAGTTATTATTTATTTCCTTATAATCATGATAAATGTTTATTATTCATGCTAGAATTGTATTAACCGGAAACATAATACATGTGTGAATACATAGACAAACAAAGTGTCACTAGTATGCCTCTACTTGACTAGCTCGTTAATCAAAGATGGTTATGTTTCCTAACCATGAACAATGAGTTGTTATTTGATTAACGAGGTCACATCATTAGTTGAATGATCTGATTGACATGACCCATTCCATTAGCTTAGCACCCGATCGTTTAGTATGTTGCTATTGCTTTCTTCATGACTTATACATGTTCCTATGACTATGAGATTATGCAACTCCCGTTTGCCGGAGGAACACTTTGGGTGCTACCAAACGTCACAACGTAACTGGGTGATTATAAAGGAGCATTACAGGTGTCTCCAAAGGTAGATGTTGGGTTGGCGTATTTCGAGATTAGGATTTGTCACTCCGATTGTCGGAGAGGTATCTCTGGGCCCTCTCGGTAATACACATCACATAAGCCTTGCAAGCATTACAACTAATATGTTAGTTGTGAGATGATGTATTACGGAACGAGTAAAGAGACTTGCCGGTAACGAGATTGAACTAGGTATTGGATACCGACGATCGAATCTCGGGCAAGTAACATACCGATGACAAAGGGAACAACGTATGTTGTTATGCGGTCTGACCGATAAAGATCTTCGTAGAATATGTAGGAGCCAATATGGGCATCCAGGTCCCGCTATTGGTTATTGACCGGAGACGTGTCTCGGTCATGTCTACATTGTTCTCGAACCCGTAGGGTCCGCACGCTTAAGGTTACGATGACAGTTACATTATGAGTTTATGCATTTTGATGTACCGAAGGTTGTTCGGAGTCCCGGATGTGATCACGGACATGACGAGGAGTCTCGAAATGGTCGAGACGTAAAGATTGATATATTGGAAGCCTATGTTTGGACATCGGAAGTGTTCCGGGTGAAATCGGGATTTTACCGGGTTACCGGGAGGTTACCGGAACCCCCCGGGAGCCATATGGGCCTTCATGGGCCTTAGTGGAAAGGTGAAAGGGATGCCCATAAGGGCTGCGCGCCTCCCCCCTTCCCCTAGTCCTATTAGGACTAGGAGAGGTGGCCGGCCACCCTTCTCCCCTTTTCCCCCTTGGGGAATCCTAGTTGGAATAGGATTGGGGGGAGTCCTACTCCCGGAAGGAGTAGGACTCCTCCTGCGCCTCTCTCCCTGGCCGGCGCCCCCCTCCCCCTTTGGCTCCTTTATATACTGAGGTAGGGGCACCCTAGAACACACAAGTTGATCCACGTGATCTATTCCTTAGCCGTGTGCGGTGCCCCCTGCCACCATATACCTCGATAATACCGTAGCGGAGTTTAGGCGAAGCCCTGCTGCTGTAGTACATCAAAATCGTCACCACGCCGTCGTGCTGACGGAACTCTTCCTCAACACTTTGCTGGATCGGAGTCCGGGGATCGTCATCGAGCTGAACGTGTGCTCGAACTCGGAGGTGTCGTAGTTTCGGTGCTTGATCGGTTGGATCGTGAAGACGTACGACTACTTCCTCTACGTCGTGTCATCGCTTCCGCAGTCGGTCTGCGTTGGGTACATAGACAACACTCTCCCCTCGTTGCTATGCATCACATGATCTTGCGTGTGCATAGGAAAAGTTTTGAAATTACTACGAAACCCAACAATAGCCCGAGATAATAACCAAGCGGCCGACGTACTGGCACGCATCGGTGCGAAACGTGATGCTGTTCCTCCAAATATCTTCCTGGAACGGCTCTTCAAGCCATCCGTACTATGGGAAGAGGAGCCCGGCAGTGACAAACCGGAAAAAACCGCGCCAATCAGCGATTCAGCCGATTACATAACACCTTCAGCCCACGACATAATGGCAGTAATCGCCCCGTGGACAGAACCATTCCTAGCCTACTTGCTTAGGCAGGAACTTCTCGAAGACCAAAATGAGGCCCGCTGCATAGTCCGGCGATCGAAAGCCTACAAGGTGCATGAGGGAGAACTTTATAAGAAAAGTACAACCGGAGTCCTTCAAAGGTGTATCTCCGAAGAGGAAGGGCGAAACCTCCTGGCTGAAATTCATGCCGGACTAGGCGGACAACACGCAGCAGCCCGGGCCCTTGTAGGAAAGGCATTCTGTACAGGATTTTATTGGCCGACGGCCCGAGCAGATGCCGAGGACTTAGTCCAGAGATGCGTTGGTTGTCAGCTCTTTGCTAATCAGAGCCATATGCCGCCCACCGCCCTCAAAACTATACCCATTACCTGGCCGTTCGCGGTCTGGGGGCTTGATATGGTTGGACCCCTTAAAGGGGGAACCCAAAAGCAAAGGTACCTGTTAGTCATGGTGGATAAATTCACCAAATGGATAGAGGCCAAACCGGTCAAAACGGCAGAGTCCGGACCAGTGATAGACTTTATATCCGGGGTAGTACACCGTTATGGAGTCCCCCACAGCATCATCACCGACAACGGCACGAACTTCACAGCCGACGAGGTTAAGTCATGGTGCAAAAATATGGGCATCAAGCTCGACTACGCTTCAGTCTATCACCCTCAAACCAACGGTCAAGTGGAACGAGCAAATGGTCTAATAATGAGCGGCATTAAACCCAGACTAGTGCGGTCACTTACTAAATCTGACATGCAATGGGTCGAGGAGCTCGACTCCGTACTCTGGGGGCTGCGGACAACGCCTAACCGCACTACCGGATTCACACCATTTTTTATGGTCTATGGCGCAGAGGCAGTCTTGCCCTGTGACATTATTCATGACTCACCTCGAGTGTGAATGTACGAGGAAAGAGAGGCCGAGCTTGATCGGCAGGACAGCTTGGACACATTGGAGGAAGAACGCGACGTCGCCAAGGCTCGTTCCGCATTCTATCAGCAGCAGGCCCGAAGATATCAAAGCAGAGAAGTACGGGCCAAGACTTACAACGTTGGTGAACTAGTTCTACGCCTGCCGGACAAGAAAAAGGACAAGCTCAAGCCCAAATGGGAGGGCCCTTTCATTATCAATCAAGTCATGACCGGCGGAGCATACCGTCTATGAAATGCATCGGATAACCGACTCGAACCGAACCCATGGAACGCAGCCCACCTCCGAAGATTCTATGCCTAGCGCCGGACTATGAGTTTGTCCCCTTCCTCCGTCCAAATTTTTATACTTCGGCTGTCTTCTGTTTCCCTTTTCATAACCTTTTTATTAAAAAGCCCCTAAGGGCCTACTTTTGCATTTTTCGCATACACTTGATGTGCCATCCACACTCATTATACCTGGGGCTTCTTTTACAGAAGCTCAATTATAAGGGTTTCATGCCCAGCACATGTGTCAAGCTTCCACATGTACCTTTTACTCACCATTATATGCATCGATATGACTTAAGTTTTGGCCAAGCTGGGTTGCCTGGCTCCTGTGCTTACCCCTACGTTCCCGATTGTTCGGCTAGGAGGTAAAGGGAGCACCTCTGCGATTGTTACTGCCGGGTCAGCCGAATGTGTACCTCAGACTGGGTGAAGCCAAAAGCTAGCGTTCTTAAGGGAATATTCGGTCGGTGACTTAAAAGATGATTTTTTTTCTGCTTTCTTCGCAGTCCGGACATGCACTTTAGGGCATGCCTCCCAGGGAAAGGAACCCTTAACGGAACTATTCTCCCTGGAAGATGTTTCTTACTAACCATGTAATATAACATAACTAGTTGGGCATTTGTCTGATAAAGCACTAATGACCCCTACGCCTGGTCTCCATGCATACCACGGTTGTTTCTTAACCAAAAAGGTATTCGGACACACTCCGGACTCTAGGGTCCCGAGGTTGAAGCGAAAAGGTCGGCAAAGACAAACGATCTACAATTCGGCTAGAAGGCATTTCACATTTCACTTTAAAGGAAAACATACATTGTCAAATTTACTGATTGTATTCCTCCTCAATCCCGTCTAACAGGCTGTCTAACTTACAGTCCCGTTGGGAAAATTTAGCAGCCAATTCTACTTGGCTGTATACTAAACTCACAGGGATCTCCTTCCCATCGGGCCCCACCGGTCCAACTTCGGCCATGTGGTTGGGATCCGCCTTCTTGTAACGCATCTTCACCATGGCCCAAGCCTCCCTGGCACCTTGACGGCAAGCCGAAATCTTCCACAAACGGAAGCGCTGCCGCACTCCCTGAAGCTTCTCCGCAAGCTCCCCAAGGCCCTCGGGTAGGGAGAGGGCTGGCCATAAAGCCTGGACGATGCCACTCATTGCCTGCCGAACTCGTTCGAGCAGTTGCAACAGCTCGGGAAGTTGATCACCCGTTGATATGGGAATCTCCTCCGCAGGGCGACCTGTGAGTATACCTACAAGACATCTTATGTCAATTTACTTCCTCACCGGACTTTTCTTTTCAAAAGAGTCCGCTCAAGCACTTACTATAAATGCCGCGACGAAGCCTGATTCTCCTTAACGGAGCTGGACAGCCCGGCTTGAGTGCCTTTCAGCTCTTCTCCGAGCTTGGCGTTGGCATCGTGGAGCTTGTTCCTTTCTTGCTGCACCCTATTCAGCACCCTCTCGCCGGCCTTCAGCTGGCGCAGTAATTCTTGCCTGTCCAGATCTTGTCCAGCGACACCTGCAATATCACTATTAGACTTGCGCGCACGCCGCACAGCGCTTATGTTTATTAATAAAAATGTGTTACCAGGAGGGGTCTCTGCGTGTCAGGACCCCGACTCAATGTCACATCGATCTAGCCTGTAACACCTCATATCACTTTGCGGCCTCACGCACGGTATTCCCACGGGTGTCGCCTTACCTTTGCCCGGGACCGTTTGCGCCTTTTGGCACACGTATATGATAGTGTCGCTAGCATCCATATGAAAAGGAGCCCGGGCTGACATGGCTAGTTGTAAACCCAAAGTGGCACAGACTTACAGGGACAGGCATCCATGACCCAGCATCGAACGTGTCGGTCATCAGCAAGTAAGTTCCGGGCTGTAGCACTGGGCTAGCAGGACTCCGGTAAACCGGGCTGTAGCGGGCTAACAGGACTCCGGTACTCAATGCGTGACATTTCCCCGAAGGGACAGACACAGGAATGAAGAAGGACACATGCCGGCCAGCCAAGTGTTCCGGAGAAGTAGCAAGCTACCATGGCTCAGTGGAATCACTAGGAGACATTTCCCGGTAAGAGAGGCTACTAAAGATAAACAACTAGATAGTCAGATCCCACACATACCAAGCATTTCAATCATACACACAATATGCTCGATATGTGCAAATACAACAAGGCATCACAACATGACTCTATGACACAAGTACTTTATTTAAAGGCTCAGAGAGCCATACATAGCATACACACAAGTACGGGTCACACGACCCAGCATTCAAGTCATACAGTCATACAAACCAGCAGCGGAAGTAACTTGTCTGAGTACAGACAACTAGTAAAATAAAAGAGGCTTGGAGAGCCTAGCTATACTACGTGGTCCTTCACAAGCTCAGGATCACCACCTGGGCCTTAGCCTACTCATTGATGTCAACGTCTACGAAGAACCCATCAGAAGGGGTTGCAGTGTCCACTGTAAAAAAATGTAAATTATAGCAACATGAGTACAGAAGTACTCAGCAAGACTTACATCAGATCCTACATACATGCACATCATCAAGAAGGGTTGGTGGAGTTATTGCAGCAAGCCAGCTTTGACTCTTGGCTAAACTATCCTACGAGACTCCAACTTGAAATGGTTTTGCGCACACGAGTCCACTACTCACCACTCAATACACTACCGAGGATCCACCTCCGTCTTCCTACGGAAGAGCCATCCTCGGCACTCACACTTATCTTGAGGCTTTTAGTAGTTTCCATTTACTTGTCTATGAACTGTATAGGCAACCAAGTAGTCATTTACCGCGGACGCGGCTATTCGAATAGATTAGGTTAACCCTGCAGGGGTGTACTTCTTCATACATGTTTCCACCACTTAGCGTCTGCACACGACATGTGCTCGGCAGACTTCAAGCGAAAGCCGACGTGGGTGTAGACCACGACCTACCTAGACACTCAAGTCTCTAGTCCAGGTTTATCGCCTATTTGGGTTCCATCCATGAGGAGATCCGGCCGAAGTATCGCTCACGGCCCCAAACGATGTGAACAGGGTTCCCGGGATACCAAACGGGCATCCGGTACACCCGGCCACGTACCTACCGCATCACAGCCCACCCCTACGGTCAGCGCTATCCACGGCCTCCAGTAAGCTACAAACACCAGAAACTACTTGCAACTCCTGGACAGAGGACTAGGGTGAATAAGAAGTCGAGCGGGGTCATATTTCAGGGCCCAATGTATGGTAGTAGCTGATTCTTAAATCACACATACAGATCTCAGTGCTTAAGGACGGCCTCAATGAAACAACCCACCATGTACTCCTACATGGCCTCTCATCGATACCTTTACCAAATCGTGTTCACCACACCACTCTCATTACCGACATAATCATTTCACTCTAGCCCATCACCCAGATGAACCAGACCTGACACGACTCTAAGCATAGCAGGCACAGCAAGGTAGGAACAACACATACATATGGCTCAATCAACTCCTACACATGCTAGTGGGTTTCATCTAGTTACTGTGGCAATGACAGGTCTTGCAGAGGAAGTGGGTTCAACTACCGAAGCACACAGCAGTTTGAAACGTGTTGTCTTAATGCAGTAAAAGAGAGCAAGAGCGAGAACATGGGATTGTATCGATATGATCAAACGGTTGGTTGCTTGCCTGATGGGTCGATGCACTGATACGGTTCTTCGCTAGGGTAATCACGGTACTCCTCGGAGGTAGAACCTGCCGTAAGAACACCGATACACAGCCATCACCAAACAATGTGCGACAATATGATGCATGCATGAAACATGGCAATATGAGTGTGTTGGGCTAATGCAACTAAGACCAGAGGGGTTTGAACCAATTTGAACCAAAGATTCAAATTTCAAACTCATACATGGCCCTTTTAGGTGCTTTATCTTGTTCTGCATTAAACATCAAGTTAACTTGTTTAATCATGCATGGAAGCAGTACAGATGGATAGATTGGATTTTTCTGATCATTTTTCATATATAATTTGTCTGATTTGGAGTTACAGAATAAAAGTTATGAATTTTTGAAGTTTAAACTATATTCTGGAATTTCCTATATTAGATTAAGTCCAGAAAATCAATTACTGCGTCAGCCTTACGTCAGTGTGACATCAGCAGGTCAACGGGACACGTCCGGGTCAAACCTGACAGTGGGTCCCGCGTGTCAGTGTGATTAATTAAACTAAAATTAATTTAATCTAATCCCAATTAGTTAACGGGGCTGGGCCCCACCTGTCATCGACTCAGGAGAGTCAACCAGGGCCCACCCGTGGTCAAACCCGGGTCGGCTGCACCGGCGTTTAGCCGCCGGCGAGCCCGACGCGGCGGCGGAAGTGGTTTTTGCCGTTCCGGCAACCAAGCGAGCCGCGGAGGCCACCGGAGAGGAGCTAAGGACGAGCCGCAGCTCTTGGTGGAGTCCATTGGGGTCGGGGTGGCCGGAGTTGGCGCCGGCGACGACTTTGGCGGCCACCGGAGTTCGGTCGAAGATGAACTTGATGTTAGAGGGGTCGGTGAGGTGTGGGGAGTAGCTAGCTAGGTGCTATGTGACGCGGTGAGCATGATGGACACCATGGAGTGGCCGGAGGGTGACCGGGAGCACGTCGGCGACGAGCTCCATGGTGGTGGGTGCGGTTGAGCTCCGGGAGGTCGCTACACGGCTCGGGAGCAAGAAAAGAAGGGAGGGGAAGATGGCTAAGCTCACGGGGAGTACGACGAAGCCCTTGGTGCGGCCGGGGACGGACCGGAGCGACGACGGTGTTGAAGGGGATCTCCGGCGACGGCGGTTCGGGCGAGGTCGTTGCGGTGGACTCGGGCGTTGCGAGCGCTCGGGGCTCTGCTTGCTCGATGAAGTGGACAGCGGCGGAGCTCCTAGACACGGCGGCACGGCGTGGGGTTGACGGAGGGCATGGCTACGGCGAGGGGGTGGCGGCGATGGCGTCGGCCATGGCTGGGGAGCGCGAGGGGAGGTGCTGGAGAGGAGAGGGGGCGTCTGGGGGGTTCGGGGGAGAGAGAGGGATCGATCCACGGCGTTAGCCGGGCGAGTGGAGCAGCGAGGCGGCGAGCAGGTGCGTGGCACCCATGCGGTGCTCGCCGTCGAGCACCTGCCTGCCTGCCTGGCCGGCAAGCAGCTTGCTGGCGCGGTGCTGGGCTGGGCCGGCAGGTGGGCTGGTTAGCGGGCGCCAGGTAAGTTTTTCCTGTTATTTTCCTTTTCTATTTTTCTGCAACTTTGTTGAATTATTAAAAATACTTAGGCAACTCCTAAAATCACCAAACTACTCCTGGTCCATAGTTGGATTATTTCCAACATGAAACATTTTAGTTTGGAGATATTTGAGCATTTGAAATATTTTATATAATTTTAAATGCCCAAATTCAAATATTTATGATTTAATTCAAAGACCCTAAGATGACCTAGGAAAATGTGCATCACTTCTGGCTGAGGTTCTGAACCAAGACAAAAATGATGGACATTTTAGAAGGGCATTTCAGGTTCATTGAAAATATTTTTTAGTAAACCCTAGTTGGTTTCAGAGGGGGTTGGGGGTTCTGTCATCCCCATTTCAAGTTTCTGATGAAAAGGAAAGACATGATGCAACACTCTAATGCATGAACTAGCTAGGGTGTGACAACTCACCCCCACTCAAAGGAATCTCGTCCCGAGATTTGGGTTCCTCCGGAAAGAAGGCGGGATACTCAAGTCGAAGACGATCCTCCCTTTCCCAAGTTGCTTCATCCTCAGAATGGTGCGACCATTGAACTTTGAGAAACTTGATATTATGACGTCGAGTGGTACGCTCGGCCTGATCGAGAATACGAACGGGGTACTCTCGATACGTGAGATTATCTTGGAGATCAAGCGTTTCGTGGCCCACTCCACGGATAGGATCCGAGAAGCAACGCCTGAGTTGAGAAACGTGGAAGACATCGTGGACTCTAGAGAGATGCGGAGGTAGTTCCAACTGGTAGGCAACTTCTCCTCGTTTAGCGAGAATGCGAAAAGGTCCAATGTAACGAGGAGCCAATTTGCCTTTGATACCGAAACGATGGGTTCCCTTCAGAGGAGTAACCCGAAGGTAAGCCTTCTCATCAATCTCGAAAGTCATAGCCTTATGTTTTTGGTCATATTGACTCTTCTGACGGGATTGGGCTGTTTTCAACTTTTCACGAACGATGCGAACTTGCTCTTCTGCTTCCTGGATCATATCCGGGCCAAAGAATTGTCTTTCCCCGGTTTCTGACCAATTAAGGGGTGTTCGACACCGTCGTCCATAGAGAACTTCAAAAGGGGCTTTACCCAAGCTAGACTGATAGCTGTTGTTATAAGCGAATTCGGCAAATGGAAGGCATCTCTCCCAATCCATTCCGAATGAGATAACAGAAGCTCGAAGCATGTCTTCTAGAATCTGGTTGACGCGTTCTACTTGACCACTTGATTGAGGGTGAAAAGCGGTGCTAAAGGAAAGGCGGGTTCCCATAGCATTTTGGAAACTTTCCCAAAATCGAGAGGTGAAAAGACTTCCTCGATCCGAGTTAATTTCCAAAGGAACACCATGGAGAGACACGATTCGGGAGATGTACAAGTCTGCTAACTAACTAGCAGTTATACTCTCACGAACAGGTAAGAAATGGGCTACTTTGGAAAGACGATCGACAACGACGAAGATAGCATTATTCCCTCTCTTGGTCCTGGGAAAACCGGTGATGAAGTCCATACCAATTTTATCCCATTTCCATTCAGGAATAGCTAGGGGTTGAAGGGTGCCAGCAGGCCGTTGATGCTCTGCTTTTACACGACGGCAGACGTCGCAATTAGCAATATACTGAGCAATCTCTCTCTTCATCCTAGTCCACCAGAACCTCTGGCGTAGGTCCTGATACATCTTAGTGCTACCGGGATGAATGGTGAGAGGAGATTCATGAGCCTCCTTAAGGATCAACTGCCGTAAATGTCGGTTCTTTGGAACCACTAGGCGGTTCTCAAAATATACAACACCACGATCATTTGTAGAGAAACATTTAGCATCTCCGCTAGCAATGTTCTCCTTAATTCGGGATATTCCTTTATCTCGTTTTTGGGCAGCGATGATTTGATCCGTAAGAGTAGGTTGCGCCACCAAGGTGGAAAGATATCCTTGAGGGACAATATGAAGGTTAAGCTTCCGAAATTCCTCATGGAGAAGTGGTTGACTTTGTTGCAACATCAGGTTATTGCAATAAGATTTACGACTTAGCGCATCAGCCATGACATTGGCTTTCCCTGGGGTGTAAGTTATTCCTAAGTCGAAATCTGTGATCAACTCGACCCAGCGTCTTTGCCTGAGATTCAAATCCGGTTGGGTGAAGATGTACTTCAGACTTTGGTGATCAGTGAATATCTCGCAATGATTACCGAGGAGGTAATGTCGCCAGGTTTTAAGTGCATGGACTACAGCTGCAAGCTCTAGATCATGAGTAGGATAATTCTCCTCATGTGGGTGCAGTTGCCGTGAAGCGTAAGCAATTACGTGTCGATCTTGCATGAGAATACAGCCTAGTCCTTGTCGCGAGGCGTCGCAGTAGATAACAAAGTCCTTAGAGAAGTCTGGCGGTACCAGTACGGGAGCAGATGTCAGGCGTCTTTTCAGTTCCTGAAAGCTGTGCTCACATTGTGGAGTCCACTCGAACTTCTTATCTTTCTTGAGGAGTTCGGTTAGAGGTTTAGCAACTTTGGAGAAGTTCTCGACAAAGCGACGACAATAGCTCGCTAGGCCAAGGAAACTCCAAACTTGCTTGACCGATTCAGGTGGAGTCCAATTAAGGACGGCTTGAACTCGCTCAGGATTAACAGCAATACCTTTACCAGATATTACATGACCCAGATAGGTCACTTCTGACAACCAAAATTCACATTTAGAAAATTTGGCATAAAGGCGATGCTCTCGAAGTTTCTTCAACACTAGCCTTAGATGTTCGGCATGTTCTTCCTCGTTCTTGGAGTAGATGAGTATATCATCGAGGTAAACCACGACGAATTTATCCAAATACTCCATGAAGATTGAGTTCATTAACCGAGAAAAGGTGGCTGGAGCGTTGGTTAAACCGAAGGACATGACGGTGTACTCGTATTGGCCATAACGAGTAACAAAGGCCGTTTTCGGAATGTCCCCGTTCCTGATTTTGATTTGATGGTAGCCCAACCTCAAATCCATTTTAGAGAAGACTGAGGATCCAGCGAGCTGATCATACAGGTCGTTGATCCTGGGGAGCGGATACTCGTTCTTAATTGTGACCAAGTTAACCGGTCGATAATCTACAACCATCCGGTCCGTACCATCCTTCTTCTTGACGAAAAGGACGGGGCAAGCCCAAGGAGATGAACTAGGTCGGATGAAACCCTTTTTCAAGGACTCATCAAGTTGTTTCTTAAGCTCGGCTAGTTCTAGTGGTGCCATCTTATAGGGTCTTCTAGCAATCGGGACGGTTCCTGGAATGAGGTCTATTACAAACTCAACATCCCTGTCGGGTGGAACACCTGGCAATTCCTCTGGGAAGACATCCGGAAAGTCACGGACTACCGGAACGTCCTCAAGGTCTGGCAAGGGGCTGGCGTTAAGAGAATATAACTGTTGTTTGGCTATTCGGGTCAAGACATTGACTATCTTCCCCGAAGGATGGGTGAGTTGAACAGTCCTAGAAAAGCAATCAATTTTGGCATGATGGGCTGACATCCAGTCCATACCCAAAATGATATTAATATCCGAAGATTTGAGAGCTATCAGGGATGCAAGGAAAACAAGTCTGTCGACTTGGATTTCATTTCCATGGCTTACTCTAGAAGTTTGCCATCTAGAACCCGGAGTGGAAATTTCCATGGTAGAAGGCATGTCACAAAAGGCGGTGTTATGCAAGCGAGCATAGTTTTCGGATATGAATGAATGAGATGCTCCAGTATCGAAAAGAACAGATGCCGGGTGGCAGTTAACAAGGAGCATACCGAGAACGACGTTGGGATCCTCTTGAGCTTCTTCCGCAGAGACACAATTAACATGGCCACGTGCGGTGGTGGCCGGCTTGGCGTAGAAAACTTTCCCTGTCGGCTTGCCACGGCCAACAGTTTTTGCTGTCTGGTTGGGGTTGGTTTGGGGGCACTCGCGCATATAGTGGCCTGATTCCCCACACTTGAAACAAGTCACGGAACTGGTGCGTGGAGGAGCATTGTTGGTTGGACCACCATAGGGCTTGGCTGGTGCATATTGCTGAGCTGGGCGAGGCGCCTGAAAGGATGGCCTCGGTGTGAACCTGGGTGGCAGGGCAGTGTTAGGCACCCATACACGGCGCTTCTAAGGACCAGCACCGGAAGAAGAACCCAAATCACGGCCATGCTTGCGTGATGCATCGAAATCGGTCTGTCCCGTCTCAGCACTGATGGCTTTATTCACAAGCTTCTGAAAAGAGGTGCACTCATGCAGACGGAGGTCACGACGGAGCTCAGGACTAAGTCCCTTACGGAACCTTGCCTGCTTCTTGGCATCGGTAGAAACTTCCTCAGTTGCATAACGTGCAAGGTTACCGAACTCCCTGCTGTAAGAGTCAACAGAGAGTCGACCTTGAGTGAAGCTACAAAACTCCTCACGTTTACGATCCATGAGACCCTCCGGAATGTGATGTTCACGGAAAGCCTCGTTGAATTCAGCCCAAGTAGTGACATGGTCCGCTGGGCGCATAGCTTCATAATTCTCCCACCAGAGACTGGCGGGGCCTTCGAGATGATATGCAGCAAAGGTGACCTTATCAGCCTCGGCTACAAGTGCAGAACGCAGTTTGTGAGAAATGCTGCGAAGCCAGTCATCGGCGTCGAGAGGCTCGACGGAGTGGTGGAAGGTAGGCGGGTGTAACTTGATGAAATCACTGAGTGACACCAAGTTATTTCTCTGATGGTGTGCTGTGTTCTGCTCGATGCGCTCCAACAAACGGTTGGTCTCCTGCTTGTTTCTCTCGGCTTCCAGCATAACTTCGGCCAGAGAAGGAGGGTGAGGCAGATTTGCATTCCTGACTTCATTGCCTTCGGCCTGCTCTTGGGGAGCAGGGTTTTTGCACGTGTTAACCATCCTAGGAAAAACAAGACAATGGTTTAGTCCAGGATGATAGGATTTAACACAGAAACGTAGAATGTAATGGATAACTCGGAACGCAAGATGATCATCTGTATGACATGGTAGATACAAAACTGCTTCTTTATTCCATCGTCATACACACCATACAAGGTTTAGTACAAGACCAAACAAAGTACTACTACGGTGAAAGGGAGATTACATCTCATCGGAGGCATTCCAAGCTCCTATACATTATTTTTCATACACCTCCGGAATTACTACACACTAAGTCATATTCCACAAGCCTCGCAGGGCGGTGGAAATACAACTATTACAGAACAAGTGGAACTACTACTAACTCAGACGTCTCCGTAGTAGTTCTCATAAAAGTCCCCTCCATAACCTGGAAGTTCAACGTGAGCATCCGGAAACAGACGGTCCTGAGGAGCCTGTGGACCAAAAGGGCTAGGGTGAGGTCTTGGACCAACAACCGGTGGCCTGCGGGGACCACGAGGCGGGGTGATGCCTCCTACATCACGCCAACCCATCACGTCTGGCAGAGCAGATCTCACAGGATAGAGATCGCGCATATCCGAATATCCAGCTTGCACAGCCGGCGCAAACCGAGTCAACGTGGCCCAATGGTCAGCACGGGTATTGAAAAGCTCTAGCCTCAAGGCCCGGTTTTCACGGTCCTTATCCTCGAGCAACTCAGCAGTGGTGCGAGTCCGTGAATCCTCCTGAGTGGGGTCAGCATAAATAGCCTGGAGATACCCTTGTGCTCCCGGAAGTGATGATGGCATATACCGGAAATCAGAGTCCCAAAATTGGCCAGTCCTGACTCGCATGATGGTCATCATAGAGTAGGCGGCATCCTGCACAGCCATCTCAACAGTAACCCCGAGTCCATAAGAACAGTGAAGGGGTTCGGTGGATCCAGGATAAGATGGAAATATCCTGACAGTGCAAAGATACTGACTTTGATTAAAGTCTCGAAATTTCTCTTCGACCGTGTACTCAGGATACCAACGGTATCCAGCCTCAGTCATTACCCTGACCAACATAGCAGTATGGCCGGGTACATCTAGGCATCGAGTCAGGCAAACCACTTGATTTTGGTCGCGAGTGGCCATCTGAAAGCACAACCATAATGCAAAGGCATTAGAATTTCTAGCAAAATTTCGACAGCATAACAGCTGTAAATGCTCAGAAAGGATTTTGAGACATTTGACAAGGATTTCATACACACTCAACAACATCATATCAAGTTCCAGGTCCATCTTAGCAACATAATGTGGTAGTAGAACTGAACTAGGCTTGTATCCATCAAACCTATAAGGTACTACTGATTGTAACACGTGAACCTGATAGAGAGAAGAGATCCTAATTCCTTAACCCCCGATGGAAGAATGGACTGACTCAGATCAGAATGCCATGAGGTAAAGAAGTAAAAAGAGCCTTACGTACCATCCCACAATCAATTCCCTTATATATAACTAAAGCATTTCTAGACTCAACATCGACCAGTTTGGCTTCGAGAACCTACAGGCAGTCCGGCTCTAATGCCAACGCTGTCAGGACCCCGACTCAATGTCACATCGATCTAGCCTGTAACACCTCATATCACTTTGCGGCCTCACGCACGGTATTCCCACGGGTGTCACCTTACCTTTGCCCGGGACCGTTTGCGCCTTTTGGCACACGTATATGATAGTGTCGCTAGCATCCATATGAAAAGGAGCCCGGGCTGACATGGCTAGTTGTAAACCCAAAGTGGCACAGACTTACAGGGACAGGCATCCATGACCCAGCATCGAATGTGTCGGTCATCAGCAAGTAAGTTCCGGGCTGTAGCACTGGGCTAGCAGGACTCCGGTAAACCGGGCTGTAGCGGGCTAACAGGACTCCGGTACTCAATGCGTGACACTTCCCCAAAGGGACAGACACAGGAACAAAGAAGGACACATGCCGGCCAGCCAAGTGTTCTGGAGAAGTAGCAAGCTACCATGGCTCAGTGGAATCACTAGGAGACATTTCCCGGTAAGAGAGGCTACTAAAGATAAACAACTAGATAGTCAGATCCCACACATACCAAGCATTTCAATCATACACACAATATGCTCGATATGTGCAAATACAACAAGGCATCACAACATGACTCTATGACACAAGTACTTTATTTAAAGGCTCAGAGAGCCATACATAGCATACACACAAGTACGGGTCACACGACCCAGCATTCAAGTCATACAGTCATACAAACCAGCAGCGGAAGTAACTTGTATGAGTACAGACAACTAGTAAAATAAAAGAGGCTTGGAGAGCCTAGCTATACTACGTGGTCCTTCACAAGCTCAGGATCACCACCTGGGCCTTAGCCTACTCATTGATGTCAACGTCTACGAAGAACCCATCAGAAGGGGTTGCAGTGTCCACTGTAAAAAAATGTAAATTATAGCAACATGAGTACAGAAGTACTCAGCAAGACTTACATCAGATCCTACATACATGCACATCATCAAGAAGGGTTGGTGGAGTTATTGCAGCAAGCCAGCTTTGACTCTTGGCTAAACTATCCTACGAGACTCCAACTTGAAATGGTTTTGCGCACACGAGTTCACTACTCACCACTCAATACACTACCGAGGATCCACCTCCGTCTTCCTACGGAAGAGCCATCCTCGGCACTCACACTTATCTTGAGGCTTTTAGTAGTTTCCATTTACTTGTCTATGAACTGTATAGGCAACCAAGTAGTCCTTTACCGCGGACGCGGCTATTCGAATAGATTAGGTTAACCCTGCAGGGGTGTACTTCTTCATACATGTTTCCACCACTTAGCGTCTGCACACGACATGTGCTCGGCAGACTTCAAGCGAAAGCCGACGTGGGTGTAGACCACGACCTACCTAGACACTCAAGTCTCTAGTCCAGGTTTATCGCCTATTTGGGTTCCATCCATGAGGAGATCCGGCCGAAGTATCGCTCACGGCCCCAAACAATGTGAACAGGGTTCCCGGGATACCAAACGGGCATCCGGTACACCCGGCCACGTACCTACCGCATCACAGCCCACCCCTACGGTCAGCGCTGTCCACGGCCTCCAGTAAGCTACAAACACCAGAAACTACTTGCAACTCCTGGACAGAGGACTAGGGTGAATAAGAAGTCGAGCGGGGTCATATTTCAGGGCCCAATGTATGGTAGTAGCTGATTCTTAAATCACACATACAGATCTCAGTGCTTAAGGACGGCCTCAATGAAACAACCCACCATGTACTCCTACATGGCCTCTCATCGATACCTTTACCAAATCGTGTTCACCACACCACTCTCATTACCGACATAATCATTTCACTCTAGCCCATCACCCAGATGAACCAGACCTGACACGACTCTAAGCATAGCAGGCACAGCAAGGTAGGAACAACACATACATATGGCTCAATCAACTCCTACACATGCTAGTGGGTTTCATCTAGTTACTGTGGCAATGACAGGTCTTGCAGAGGAAGTGGGTTCAACTACCGAAGCACACAGCAGTTTGAAACGTGTTGTCTTAATGCAGTAAAAGAGAGCAAGAGCGAGAACATGGGATTGTATCGATATGATCAAACGGTTGGTTGCTTGCCTGATGGGTCGATGCACTGATACGGTTCTTCGCTAGGGTAATCACGGTACTCCTCGGAGGTAGAACCTGCCGTAAGAACACCGATACACAGCCATCACCAAACAATGTGCGACAATATGATGCATGCATGAAACATGGCAATATGAGTGTGTTGGGCTAATGCAACTAAGACCAGAGGGGTTTGAACCAATTTGAACCAAAGATTCAAATTTCAAACTCATACATGGCCCTTTTAGGTGCTTTATATTGTTCTGCATTAAACATCAAGTTAACTTGTTTAATCATGCATGGAAGCAGTACAGATGGATAGATTGGATTTTTCTGATCATTTTTCATATATAATTTGTCTGATTTGGAGTTACAGAATAAAAGTTATGAATTTTTGAAGTTTAAACTATATTCTGGAATTTCCTATATTAGATTAAGTCCAGAAAATCAATTACTGCGTCAGCCTTACGTCAGTGTGACATCAGCAGGTCAACGGGACACGTCCGGGTCAAACCTGACAGTGGGTCCCGCGTGTCAGTGTGATTAATTAAACTAAAATTAATTTAATCTAATCCCAATTAGTTAACGGGGCTGGGCCCCACCTGTCATCGACTCAGGAGAGTCAACCAGGGCCCACCCGTGGTCAAACCCGGGTCGGCTGCACCGGCGTTTAGCCGCCGGCGAGCCCGACGCGGCGGCGGAAGTGGTTTTTGCCGTTCCGGCAACCAAACGAGCCGCGGAGGCCACCGGAGAGGAGCTGAGGACGAGCCGCAGCTCTTGGTGGAGTCCATTGGGGTCGGGGTGGCCGGAGTTGGCGCCGGCGACGACTTTGGCGGCCACCGGAGTTCGGTCGAAGACGAACTTGATGTTAGAGGGGTCGGTGAGGTGCGGGGAGTAGCTAGCTAGGTGCTATGTGACGCGGTGAGCATGATGGACACCGTGGAGTGGCCGGAGGGTGACCGGGAGCACGTCGGCGACGAGCTCCACGGTGGTGGGTGCGGTTGAGCTCCGGGAGGTCGCTACACGGCTCGGGAGCAAGAAAAGAAGGGAGGGGAAGATGGCTAAGCTCACGGGGAGTACGACGAAGCCCTTGGTGCGGCCGGGGACGGACCGGAGCGACGACGGCGTTGAAGGGGATCTCCGGCGACGGCGGTTCGGGCGAGGTCGTTGCGGTGGACTCGGGCGTTGCGAGCGCTCGGGGCTCGGCTTGCTCGATGAAGTGGACAGCGGCGGAGCTCCTGGACACGGCGGCACGGCGTGGGGTTGACGGAGGGCGTGGCTACGGCGAGGGGGTGGCGGCGATGGCGTCGGCCATGGCTGGGGAGCGCGAGGGGGAGGTGCTGGAGAGGAGAGGGGGCGTCTGGGGGGTTCGGGGGAGAGAGAGGGATCGATCCACGGCGTTAGCCGGGCGAGTGGAGCAGCGAGGCGGCGAGCAGGTGCGTGGCACCCATGCGGTGCTCGCCGTCGAGCACCTGCCTGCCTGCCTGGCCGGCAAGCAGCTCGCTGGCGCGGCGCTGGGCTGGGCCGGCAGGTGGGCTGGTTAGCGGGCGCCAGGTAAGTTTTTCCTGTTATTTTCCTTTTCTATTTTTCTGCAACTTTGTTGAATTATTAAAAATACTTAGGCAACTCCTAAAATCACCAAACTACTCCTGGTCCATAGTTGGATTATTTCCAACATGAAACATTTTAGTTTGGAGATATTTGAGCATTTGAAATATTTTATATAATTTTAAATGCCCAAATTCAAATATTTATGATTTAATTCAAAGACCCTAAGATGACCTAGGAAAATGTGCATCACTTCTGGCTGAGGTTCTGAACCAAGACAAAAATGATGGACATTTTAGAAGGGCATTTCAGGTTCATTGAAAATATTTTTTAGTAAACCCTAGTTGGTTTCAGAGGGGGCTGGGGGTTCTGTCATCCCCATTTCAAGTTTCTGATGAAAAGGAAAGACATGATGCAACACTCTAATGCATGAACTAGCTAGGGTGTGACACTGCGTCTCCTCCTGCGGCAGCAAGTGCGGCCTCAAGTTGGGCCTTGCATTCTTGCAGCTCCTGAGACAGCTGGGCATTCTTCTCGGTAAGAGCCTGCGTTTCAAATGATCCTTAAATCAGTTAACATAACTACTTTAAGTCTCGCGGGCTACTGGTATATATAACCATTAAAATTCCCTTACCCGTATGTCTTTCACATACTGCTCCGTGGCTCTGGTGAAACCATCTTGAGAGGCACGGAGATGCGCGTCCCCTGCGTTAAAGGCGTCCAATGCCTCAGGGGAGAAGCACGCTTCACGAAACACTGTCTGGCGGCGCCTATGGTTCATGGCGCTCTCCACCTCAGACTTGGTGGCAGATAGTCTGTCGGTGTCCTCCATTGGAGAAGGATCCGGACTGCGTCTTGCGCTTGCCTCCCCCTCCAGGCCGGGCGTTGGAGCCTGGCCGGTGTAGGTTGGATCGGCAACTTCCGCGCCCGCAGTCCGACAAGCGTTTTTTCTCATATAAAGATCATGAGCACTCAGACGCTTCCTAGGAACGTTGCTCTAAAAATTCAAATACGAGTTATACCTTTGCGGCAATGTTTTCGTCCGCACCGCACTCCTTTTCCTCCTGCTGGTCCGGACTGACCTCGGTTGGTCAGCCGCCGCGGACTCGGCTTCCCGCCGTGAAGGCGCTTCCTGTAAAATACCATCGTTCGCGAAGGTCAGAAATGGGCAAGGAAGAGATAATGGTGTCCGGACCTCGGTCACAGTCACCTGGGAAGCTGGATACAGTCCGGGGTAGTCCGCCGTAATGGCGACCAAAGCATTATCCATGCTGAGCTGGTGAAACACCCCGTCGATCAGCTCCACCTTGATGTCCGGATCCTCTTCGGAGGCCGGATCCAGGGATCTTCCCAGATCCTCGGGTTGCGGAGCGGGACTTACCATGTCCTCCACAGTCCGGCGTAGATCCTGCGCCGAAGACATAATGTAAGAAGCCTAAACTTCGAAAGCAGGGATTGAGCCCTTAAAAGCGTTCGCTTACCCAGCCTCTAGGGTTGTTCATGGAAAACCCATTCAAAGGGTTCGTTTGAAGGAAGTCCTCCTTCTCCCCCTTGTACAGGCTGGACAGGGTCTTCACCAGATCCTCGGTCGAATCCGGCCCTTTGCGGCCATGACGGGTAGCATCGTCTTCCCCGTTGAAATCCCACATGGGGTGGCCTCTGTATTGCAATGGCTGTACCCCCCGCATGATGCATATCGCCATGACTCCAATCATGGTCAACCCGGAGTGGGCCAGTAATCTTATTCGGCCCATTAAGTAATGGACGCTCTTGTCTTCCTCCAATCGGGGGCTCCGTGGGCGCTAGCTGAGGCGTTTCTTCAGAGGAGCAGCATTAAACTCCGGGAGGCCAATCCGGACTGGGTCCGGCAGCGGAGCGTCTCCTATGTAAAACCACTCTGAAGGCTAGTCTTCGGACGCCTTCTTGGGAGTACCGGATGGGTATCCGGTCCCGGCGATGCGCCATATTTCGGCGCCGCCCACTTGATATATGGACCCCTCGTGAGAACGGGGTACGAGGCAGAACAGCCTCTTCCACAATGCAAAATGGGGCTCAATGCCCAGGAATAGCTCGCAAAGAGCTACGTAGCCCGCGATATGCAGAACAGAGGTGGGTGTGAGCTGGTGGAGCTGGAGTCCATAGAACTCCAGGAGCCCGCGGAGAAACGGATGTATCGGGAATCCGAGTCCCCTTATCAAATAAGGGACGAAGCACACTCGCTCCCCTTTATTGGGGCTTGGGGTAGCCTCTGCTTGCCTCCCACCTTGATAAGTGACCAGCCCGGCTCGAACCGGGACCATGAAGGCCGGAGGGAGATATCCCCCCGCTTGGAGCTTCACTAGCTCGTTGTGCGGAACAAAGCACCTCCTCCAATCCCCTGGCAGTGGGCTGGGAGCGCGAGAAGAGGAGCCGCGTCGACGGTCCATGATGGAATGGATTTTTAGGTCAAAGGCGCTCCGATGAAGTATTCGCGGGAGGAAGATGGTGTGGTTTGGATCTGGATTCTTGCCTCTTTTGTAGGCGAACGACTCGCACGACTAGGGGGTGAAACGTAAAAGACACCCTGGCTTTTCGCATTTGTGCGACGCATGGAAAAAGGCCATTATGGGGCGCAGAAGCCGAGAAACACAGTATTTATGGTGAAGCCGGACACTGTTCGGTAGGTACATGGAACTTGAAGGGAGAACCCGCCTTGCAACGCCGAAGACTATATACGCGCTGGACTTATCGTCATTGAAGCCTGGTTCGGGGGCTACTGAGGGAGTCCTGGACTAGGGGGTGTCCGGACAGCCAGACTATCATCGTCCGCCAGACTCCAAGACTACGAAGATACAAGATTGAAGACTCCGTCCCGTGTCCGGATGGGACTTTCCTTGGCGTGGAAGACAAGCTTGGCGATACGGATATGTAGATCTCCTACCATTGTAACCGACTCTGTGTAACCCTAGCCTCCTCCGGTGTCTATATAAACCGGAGGGCTTTAGTCCGTAGGACACAACATACATTACAACAATCATACCATAGGCTAGCTTTAGGGTTTAGCCTCCTTGATCTCGTGGTAGATCCACTCTTGTACTACCCATATCATCAATATTAATCAAGCAGGACGTAGGGTTTTACCTCCATCGAGAGGGCCCGAACCTGGGTAAAACATCGTGTCCCTCGTCTCCTATTACCATCCGCCTAGACGCACAGTTTGGGACCCCCTACCCGAGATCCGCCGGTTTTGACACCGACATGTACCAAGACATTCGTCAGAGATTTTGGTGGTCTAATATGAAGCAAGACATTGCTCGTTATGTTGCTGAGAGTGACGTTCGTTGTCGTATCAAAGCAGAGCATCAAAGGCCTGCTGGAACTCTGCAACCTATCTCTATTCCTGAATGGAAATGGGACCATGTGAAATGGACTTCGTCACTGGATTCCCCAAATCGCAGAAAGGTAATGATGCTATTCTAGTAGTCATTGACCAGCTTTCTAAAGTTGCACATTTTCTGGCTGTCAAAGAAACAATCACTGCTAGTCAGCTGGCAACCCTCTACATGTCTAGAATTGTCTCACTACATGGTATTCCACTGGTTATCAGTTCAGACCATGGCAGTTTATTCACTTCAAGATTCTGGGTAAGTTTCCAAGAAGCTATGGGGACTCATCTGTCTTTCAGCACTGCTTTTCACCCTCAGTCACAAGGGCAAGTTGAACATGTCAACCAAGTTCTCAAAGACATGCTTCGAGCTTGTGTTATTTCCTTCAGCAAAAAATGGAGGAATCTCTCCCGTATGCTGAGTTCTCTTATAATAATAGCTATCAAGCTAGTCTGAAGATGGCCCCCTTCAAAGTATTATATAGACGAAAGTGCCGAACCCCTCTAAACTGGTCAGAAACTAGGGAACGTCCACTCTTCGGTCCGGATATTATCCAACATGTCGAAGAACAAGTTCGCATTATTCGCGAGAATCTCAAGACTGCTCAGTCACGTCAGAAGAGTCAGTATGACCATCATCATAAGGACATGGTCTATCAACCTGGCGAAAAGGCTTATCTTCGAGTCAAACCAATGAAGGGTGCTCACCGCTTCGGGATCAAGGGCAAGCTGGCTCCTCGCTATATTGGTCCTTTCACTATTCTGGAAAGGTGTGGAAAAGTGGCATACCAACTGGAGCTTCCGCCGAACCTTTCTCAGGTTCATGATGTGTTCCACATGTCACAGCTCCACCGTTGCTTCAAGGACCCAATCCGAGGAGTGGATCATGAAGTGCTCGAATTGCAACAGGACCTCTCCTATAAAGAGCATCCGGTTTGCATTCTCGACCAAGCTGAACGCCACACACGTCAGAAGGCGATCAAGTTCCTCAAGGTCCAGTGGTCGCACCATTCTGAAGATGAAGCCACTTGGGAACGTGAGGATCATCTACGCGAAGAATACCCCGCACTGTTTCCTTCTACCTCCTAAATCTCGGGATGAGATTTCTTGTAGTGGAGGAGATTTGTAATGCTCGTATAATTATGCTACAGTGAAACTCTGATAATGATGCCATGTCACCTCCATTACTGTTGCTAATCTTTCGTTGGTTCAAAAACCGGTCCAAAAATCAAATTCGAAATATGGCAAACAACAAAAGTTTTCAAACATCAAACTAAAATGTTTGGAGCGTGCCAAATAATGCCTAGGTATTTAAGGTGAAGGTACCACACTTTTACAGGATGCCTAAATATTTTTATAAGTGAATTAAAGCGGAAAGGAAAATAAATAAAAGAAAAGGAACAAGAGGAGAAAACAAAACGAAAAGAAAAGAAATGAAAGCCCCCTCCCCCCGGGCCAACCGACCAAGTTGCTAGACAGGCTAGGCCGAGCCGACCCACTCCCTCTCCATAACCCCCCCCCCCCCGAAACCCTAGCTGTAACCCTCCCCCCCCCCCGGTCGCCCCACTCGCTCCCCCACTTCCCCCGCCCCCTCGATTGGATCTGGGTCGGGAGGATTCCCGATCCCCTCGCCCCTGCACGTCGACGCCGACGCCCGGAGCTCCCCCGTCGGACAGCCTCCTCCTCCCCGCCGGCCTGCTTCCCCTCCGCCGCTCGTCACCGTCCTCCTCCTCAACGCCCACTGCCCCGTTCCCTATGGATCGTGGTGAGGCCCCCGGCCTCCTCTTCTCTTCCCTGCATCGCGCTGGTCACCGTCGCCGTGAAAACCACGCACCCTCGCACCAGCCACGCCCACTCGTCGCGTCCGCGCATCGGCGCCTCCCCTGCTCGCCCTCGCGCGGGATCCCACGCCACGCCTAACCGCACCCGCAGCCATCCACTACTGCCGCTGTCGCTGTCGCCCGTGGCCACTCCGGCCACTGGCCCGCCGTTGCGCCCGCATCCCCTTGGCCGAGCCGCCCCACCGCGGCATTCTGGCAACTCCGGCCTTGCACCTGCGTCCCCCTCCGACCGGCGCCCCATGGCCCCGTGCCTCGGCGCGCCTCATCTCCGCCCTCTCCTCCTCCCGGCCACTGGCCGCACCGGCACCACCCCTCGCCTCCGCCCGCCATGGCCCCAGCTGGCCG
Source organism: Triticum aestivum (assembly GCF_018294505.1). Taxonomy (NCBI): domain Eukaryota; kingdom Viridiplantae; phylum Streptophyta; class Magnoliopsida; order Poales; family Poaceae; genus Triticum; species Triticum aestivum. The sequence goes on along the minus strand of NC_057810.1, from coordinate 286,267,640 downwards.
CACCGGCGTGCCCCGCGGTCAGTGCCCCGGTGGCCTCGTCCCGTCCTATGGGCGAGTGCTCGCTCGGGTGCGCCCGCACCCGCTGGACCAAACCCGCCAAGGCCCCTAGGGCCAATGACATGTGGGGCCCAGCCCCAAAACGTTTTTTCATATAAAAAAGGATTGAAAATAATTAAAATATTAACTAATTAAAGAATTAATCAACTTAATTAATCCTGATTAAGTTAACCTAATCACTAGTTAACTTAATTAAACCCTGATTAGCCTGTTCAGTCAATGACATGCGGACCCCACACGTTAGTTTGACCCAGTCAACACCCTGTTGACTGCTGATGTCATGATGATGTCAGCATACACTATTCTGGATAATGTTGATTTAAAATACTTAAATAAATTCTAAAATGATTAAATCTTTTAAAATTAATATAAAATAAACCGTAGCTTGGATGGAAAAACTTTGTACATGAAAGTTGCTCAGAACGACGAGACGAATCCAGATACGCAGCCCGTTCGTCCGCCACGCGTCCCTAGCATAGTGAACCCGCAACTTTCCCCCTCCGGTTCATTTGTCTGAAAACATGAAACACCGGGGATACTTCCCCGGATGTTTCCCCCTTTCGCCGGTATCACCTACTACCGCGTTAGGGCACACCTAACACCGCTCATTGTCATGTCATGCATCGTCATGCTTATATTTGCATTGTATTTACTGTTTCTTCCCCCTCTTCTCTCCGGTAGACTAGGAGACCGACGCTGCTGCTGCCCAGTTCGACTACGGAGTTGATGACCCCTCCTTCTTGCCAGAGCAACCAGGCAAGCCCCCCCACCTTGATCACCAGATATCGCCTATTCTACCCTTTACTGCTTGCATTAGAGTAGTGTAGCATGTTACTGTTCGGTTACTCCTATTCTGTTGCATAGCTTGTCATTGTTGCTACAGTGTTGATACCTTACCCGCAATCCTAAATGCTTAGTATAGGATGCTAGTTTATCATCAGTGGCCCTACATTCTTGTTAGTCTGCCTTGCTATCCTATCGGGCCGTGATCACTCGGGAGGTGATCACGGGTATATACTATACATATATACAAACTATACAGATGGTGACTAAAGTCGGGTCGGCTCGTTGAGTACCCGCGAGTAATTCACGGATTGGGGGCTGAAAGGACATTTTTCCCGACGGCCCTTTGTGTGGAACTTTGTGGCGGAGCGACAGGGTAGGTTGAGACCACCTAGGCGAGAGGTGGGCCTGGCCTTGGTCAGCGTTCGCGGTTACTTCATAATAACACGCTTAACAAGATCTTCGTATTTGATCTGAGTCTAGTCACTGGCCTATACGCACTAACCAACTACGCGGGAACACTTATGGGCACTTGGCATCGTGGTATCAGCCGAAGCCTTCGTGACGTCAGTGACTGAGCGGCGCGCGCCGGATTGGACCGTAAGCCTGCTCTTGTATTAAGGGGGCTAGGTCTGCGTCCGGCCGCCCACGCAACATGCAGGTGTGCAATGGGCGATGGGCCCAAACCCCTGCGCGCATAGGATTTCGACCGGCGTGCTGACCTCTCTGTTGTGCCTAGGTGGGGCTACGACGTGTTGATCTTCCGAGGCCGGGCATGACCCAGGAAAGTGTGTCCGACCAAAGGGGATCGAGCGTGTTGGTTTATGTGGTGCACCCCTGCAGGGAAGTTTATCTATTCGAATAGCCATGTCCCTCGGTAAAAGGACGACCCAGAGTTGTACCTTGACCTTATGACAACTAGAACTGGATACTTAATAAAACACATCAAGACAAGTTCCAGAGACAACCCAGTGATCACTTTCCCACAGGGCGACGGGGGAGGGTCGCCGGGTAGGTTTATGCTATGTGATGCTACTTGGAGGACTTCAATCTACTCTCTTCTACATGCTGCAAGACGGAGGCTGCCAGAAGCGTAGTCTTCGATAGGACTAGCTATCCCCCTCTTATTCTGGCATTCTGCAGTTCAGTCCACCGATATTGCCTCTTTACACATATGCTCATGCATATGTAGTGTAGATCCTTGCTTGCGAGTACTTTGGATGAGTACTCACGGTTGCTTTGCTGCCCCTTTTCCCCCTTTTCCCTCTTTTTCTTGGACGTCGCAACCAGATGTTGGAGCCTAGGAGCCAGACGCCACCGTCAACAACGTTTCCTACTACAGTGGAGGTGCCTACTACTACGTGCAGGCCGCTGATGACGACCAGGAGTAGTTAGGAGGATCCCAGGCAGGAGGCCTGCGCCTCTTTCGATCTGTATCCCAGTTTGTGCTAGCCATCTATGGCAACTTGTTTAACTTATGTCTATACTCAGATATTGTTGCTTCCGCTGACTTGTTTATGTTTGAGCACTTGTATTCAAGCCCTCGAGTCCCCCGGCTTGTAATATGATGCTTGTATGACTTACTTTACTTTTAGAGTTGTGTTGTGATATCTTCCCGTGAGTCCCTGATCTTGATCGTACATGTTTGCGTGCATGATTAGTGTACGATTGAATCGGGGGCGTCACAACAAATCAGATTAGCCAAGTACTAGACTAAAGACTCCTTCTGTTGGTCAATGCGTTTGAAAAAAGACATTTCAAACTACATAGACTTTTTGCAAAAAGATAGAGAAAATTATCTCAATTCTTCACAGACAAAAAGATTGATGCTACGTCTTGAGCTTGCCTTGGTTTTCCTTGAAGAGGAAAGGGTGATGCAGCAATAGTAGCGTAAGTATTTTCCCTCAGTTTTTGAGAACCAAGGTATCAATCCAGTATGAGGCTCCTCAAAAGTCCCACGCACCTACATAAACAAACAAAGAACTCGCAACCAACACAATAAAGGGGTTGTCAATCCCTTCATGACCACTTGCAAAAGTGAGATCTAATAGAGATAGTATGATAAGATAAATATATTTTTGGTATTTTATAATATAGATGCAAAAAGTAAAGATGCAAATAAAAGTAGATTGGGAGCAAATATGATAAGAGATAGACCCGGGGGCCATAGGTTTCAGTAGTGGCTTCTCTCAAGATAGCATAAGTATTACGGTGGGTGAACAAATTACTGTCGAGCAATTGATAGAAAAGAGAATAATTATGAGATTATCTAGGCATGATCATGTATATAGGCATCACGTCCGTGACAAGTAGACGGACTCCTGCCTGCATCTACTACTATTACTCCACACATTGACCGACTCCTGCCTGCATCTAGAGTATTAAGTTCATAAGAACAGAGTAACGCCTTAAGCAAGATGACATGATGTAGAGGGATAAACTCATGCAGTATGATATAAACCCCATCTTTTTATCCTCGATGGCAACAATACAATACGTGCCTTGTAACCCCTATTGTCACTGGGTAAGGACACCGCAAGATTGAACCCAAAGCTAAGCACTTCTCCCATGGCAAGAAAGATCAATCTAGTAGGCCAAACCAAACTGATAATTCGAAGAGACTTGCAAAGATAACTCAATCATACATAAAAGAATTCAGAGAAGATTCAAATATTATTCATAGACAAACTTGATCATAAACCCACAATTCATCGAATCTCAACAAACACACCGCAAAAAGAGTTTACATCAAATAGATCTCCACAAGAGAGGGGGAGAACACTGTATTGAGATCCAAAAAGAGAGAAGAAGCCATCTAGCTAATAACTATGGACCCGAAGGTCTGTGGTAAACTACTCACAACTCATCGGAGGGGCTGTGGTGTTGATGTAGAAGCCCTCCGTGGTCGATTACCCCTCCGGCAGAGCGCCGACGAAGGCTCCAAGATGGGATCTCGCGGATACATAAGGTTACGGCGGTGGAAATTGTGTTTTGATGGCTCCCTGGATGTTTTCGAGGTACGTAGGCTTATATAGGAGGAAGAAGTACGTCGATGGCCGCCCGAGGGGCCCACGAGACAGGGGGCGCGCCCTATAGGGGGGCCTACCCTCTCGTGTCCTCCTCGGCTGCTTCTTGACTTGCACTCCAAGTCCTCTGGATCACGTTCGTTCCAAAAATCACGCTCTCGAAGGTTTCATTCCGTTTGGACTCCGTTTGATATTCCTTTTCTTCGAAATACTGAAATAGGCAAAAAAAACAACAATACGGGCTGGGCCTCCGGTTAGTAGGTTAGTCCCAAAAATGATATAAATGTGTAAAATAAAGCACATAAACATCCAAAAGGGGTAATATGATAGCATGGAACAATCAAAAATTATAGATACGTTGAAGACGTATCAAGCATCCCCAAGCTTAATTCTTGCTCCTCCTCGAGTAGGTAAATGATAAAAACAGAATTTTTGATGTGGAATGCTACCTAGCATAATTCTCAATGTAATTTTTCTTTATTGTGGCATGAATGTTCAGATCCAAATGATACAAAATAAAAGTTCATATTAACATGAAAATGGTGATACTTCAAGCATACTAATCAAAGTAATCATTTCTTCTCAAAATAACATGGCCAAAGAAAGTTATCCCTACAAAATCATATAGTCTGACTGTTGCTCTATCTTCATCACACAAAGTATTTAATCATGCACAACCCCAATGACAAGCCAAGCAATTGTTTCATACTTTCATAATCTCAAACTCTTTCAACTTTCACGCAATACATGAGTGTGAGCAATGGACATAGCACTATATGTGGAATAGGATGGTGGTTGTGGAGAAGACAAAAAGGAGAAGATAGTCTCACATCAACTAGGCGTATCAACGGGCTATGGAGATGCCCATTAATAGATATCAATGTGAGTGAGTAGGGATTGCCATGCAACGGATGCACTAGAGCTATAAATATATGAAAGCTCAACAAAAGGAACTAAGTGGGTGTGCATCCAACTCGCTTGCTCACAAAGACCCAGGGCATTTTGAGGAAGCCCATCATTGGAACATACAAGCCAAGTTCTATAATGAAAAATTCCCACTAGTATATAAAAGTGACAACATAGGAGACTCTCTATCATGAAGATCATGGTGCTACTTTGAAGCACAAGTGTGGAGAAAGAGATAGTAGCATTGTCCCTTCTCTCCTTTTCTCTCATTTTATTTTATTTATTTTTTCCTTTTTTCTTCCTTTTTTTCTTTTTCTTTGCCCTTTCTTTCTTTTCTTTGTGGCCTTTCTCTTTTTTTTTCTTCTTTTTTTCTTTTTAAAGTCTGAAGTCTCATCCCGACTTGTGGGGGAATCATAGTCTTCATCATCCTTTCCTCACTAGGACAATGCTCTAATAATGAAGATCATCACACTTTTATTGATTTACAACTAAGAATTACAACTCAAAACTAGAACAAGATATGACTCTATATGAATGCCTCCGGCGGCGTACCGGGATATGCAATGAATCAAGAGCGACATGTATGAAAATTATGAAGGTGGCCTTGCCACAAATACGATGTCAACTACATGATCATGCAAAAAGCAATATGACAAAAGTAATGCATGTCATATGAACGGAACGGTGGAAAGTTGCATGGCAATATATCTCAGAATGGCTATGAAAATGCCATAATAGGTAGGTGTGGTGGCTGTTTTGAGGAAGGTAAATGGTGGGTGTGTGGCACTGGCGAAATTTGCACGATACAAGAGAGGCTAGCAATGGTGGAAAGGTGAAAGGGTGTGTATAATCCATGGACTCAACATTAGTCAAAAGAACTCATGTACTTGTTGCAAAAATCTAGAAGTCATCAAAAAACAAAAGCACTACGCGCATGCTCCTAGGGGGATAGATTGGTAGGAAAAGACCATCGCTCGTCCCCGACCGCCACTCATAAGGAAGACAATCAATAAATAAAATTATGCTCCAACTTCATCACAAAGCGGTTCACCATACGTGCATGCTACGGGAATCACAACCCTTAACACAAGTATTTTTCATAATCACCTCAACAAGCATGACTTTAATATCACTACCTCCATATCTCAAAACAATTATCAAGCATTATATTGATCATAGCATCCAATTCTTTTCTGTGATAGTTTTTATTATACCCAACTTGGATGCTCATCATTCAAGGACCAACTTTGTAACCATAGCAAATACCATGCTGTTCTAAAAGACTCTCAAAAAGATATAAGTGAATCATGAGAGACTAGCAATTTCTTCAAAATTAAGTCACCACCGTGCTCTAAAAAATATAAGTGAAGCACTAGGCAAAAACTATCAAGCTCAAAAGATATAAGTGAAGCACATAGAGTATCCTAGCAAATTCTAATCAAGTAGGCTTCTCCCAAAAGGTGTGTACAGCAAGGATGATTGTGGTAAACTAAAAAGCAAAGACTAATATAATACACGACGCTCCAAGCAAAACACATATCATGTGGCGAATAAAAATATAGCTCCGAGTAAAGTTGCCAATGAACGAAGACGAAAGAGGGGATGCCTTCCCGGGGCATCCCAAGCTTAGGCTTTTGGCTATCCTTGAATATCTTGGGGTGCCATGGGCATCCCCAATCTTAGGCTCTTGTCACTTCTTATTCCATAGTCCATAAAAGCTTTACCTAAAACTTGAAAACTTCACAACACAAAACTCAACAGGAAATCTTATAAGCTCCGTTAGTGAAAGAAAACAAAACCACCACATAAGGTACTGTAATGAACTCATTCTTTATTTATTCTGGTGTTAAACCTACTGTATTCCAACTTCCCTATGGTTTATAAACTATTTTACTAGCCATAGATGCATCGAAATAAGCAAACACCACAAGAAAAACAGAATCTGTCAAAAACAGAACAGTCTGTAGCAATCTGTAACTAACGCAAACTTCTGGAACTCCAAAAATCCTACTAAAATAGGAAGTCCTGGAAAATTTGTCTATTGATAAGTAGCAAAAATAATCAACGCAAAATCACGTTTCTGTGATTTAACAAAACTAAATTCGTGCCTGCAAAGTTTCTGTTTTTCAGCAGAATCAACTCAACTATCATCATAGGTTATCCTATAGGTTCTACTTGGCACAAACACTAATTAAAAGATAAAAACACATCTAAATAGAAGGTAGATGCAAGATTTATTACTAAACATGAACAAAAACAAAAAAACACAAAGAAAATTGGGTTGCCTCCCAACTAGCGCTATCGTTTTGACGCCCCTAGCTAGGCATAAAAGCGAAGATAGATCTAAGTAGTGTCATCTTTGGCACTCAGGTCCTCAATAGAGCACTTATAATCTTTAGGGGTTTCTCCCTTTTTAGCAATGACTAAACGTTTAGGCAAAAATTCAAGAAATTCATTCGTAGCAAAAGGTTCCTTAACGATAGAGAGACAATTGGGGTGAACACTTATGGATTTGAGATCCGCATCTCCTTTACTAGAAGATTCCCCCTTATTTTTAGGAACATAAATAAACTTGGTAGTTTTGGTAGGGGGTTTTGGAGTGTTTTTCATGGAGGAAAATGTGGAACCTATGTTGGTAATGATATCCTCAAGTTTACCAATTCTTTCAGAATCTAGATCTATTTTTTCATTAACTATAGGTTCTTTTTCTTTAAGATTTTTCAAGGTAACTCCAACCCTAGATCCATATTGGGTAATGTGATTATGGATCTTTTCATCCAAATTTTCAATCAACTCAACAGTAGCCATTTTATTTTCAATAATATCAAGCCATTGCATCACGTGTTCTAAAGTTAAAACAGTTCCATTAACCAAAAGAGGTGGTGGGCCAAACAAATCTAACATAGCATTATAAACATCAAACGTATGGCTACTCAAGAAATCACCTCCGGCAACAGTATCAAGAACACATCTATTCCAAGGAGTGATGCCTACATAAAAATTGCGGAGAAGAACGGAAGTGGAAAGCTTCCCAGTAGATCTATTTTGAGCATTGCAAATTCTATGTCAAGCATCTTTTAAATTTTCTCCCTCCCGTTGCTTAAAATTAAGAACTTCATGTTCGGGAGTGATAACAAGGATAGGAGGACTAGCCATAACGACAAGGTAAACGATCTAACACACGAGCACACGGAAAAAGGCAAGCGAAAGAGAGAGGAGAATGGGAAAGAGAGGGCGAATAAAACGGTAAGGGTGAAGTGGGAGAGAGGAAAACGAGAGGCAAATGGTAAATAATGTAAATGCGAGGGAGATGGGTTTGTGATGGGTACTTGGTATGTCTTGACTTAAGCAAAGACCTCCCCAGCAACGGCGCCAGAAATCCTTCTTGCTACGTCTTGAGCTTGCGTTGGTTTTCCTTGAAGAGGAAAGGGTGATGCAGCAATAGTAGCATAAGTATTTCCCTCAGTTTTTGAGAACCAAGGTATCAATCCAGTAGGAGGCTCCTCAAAAGTCCCACGCACCTACACAAACAAACAAAGAACTCGCAACCAACGCAATAAAGGGGTTGTCAATCCCTTCACGGCCACTTGCGAAAGTGAGATCTAATAGAGATAGTATGACAAGATAAATATATTTTTGGTATTTTATAATATAGATGCAAAAAGTAAAGATGCAAATAAAAGTAGATTGGAAGCAAATATGATAAGAGATAGACCCGGGGGCCATAGGTTTCACTAGTGGCTTCTCTCAAGATAGCATAAGTATTACGGTGGGTGAACAAATTACTGTCGAGCAATTGATAGAAAAGCGAATAATTATGAGATTATCTAGGCATGATCATGTATATAGGCATCACGTCCGTGACAAGTAGACGGACTCCTGCCTGCATCTACTACTATTACTCCACACATCGACCGACTCCTGCCTGCATCTAGAGTATTAAGTTCATAAGAACAGAGTAACACCTTAAGCAAGATGACATGATGTAGAGGGATAAACTCATGCAATATGATATAAACCCCATCTTTTTATCCTCGATGTCAACAATACAATACGTGCCTTGCAAACCCTGTTGTCACTGGGTAAGGACACCGCAAGATTGAACCCAAAGCTAAGCACTTCTCCCATGGCAAGAAAGATCAATCTAGTAGGCCAAACCAAACTGATAATTCGAAGAGACTTGCGAAGATAACTCAATCATACATAAAAGAATTCAGAGAAGATTCAAATATTATTCATAGATAAACTTGATCATAAACCCACAATTCACTGGATCTCGACAAACACACTAGAAAAAGAATTTATATCGAATAGATCTCCACAAGAGAGGGGGGGAACATTGTATTGAGATCCAAAAAGAGAGAAGAAGCCATCTAGCTAATAACTATGGACCCGAAGGTCTGTGGTAAACTACTCACAACTCATCGGAGGGGCTATGGTGTTGATGTAGAAGCCCTCCGTGGTTGATTCCCCTCCGGCAGAGCGCCGGCGAAGGCTCCAAGATGGGATCTCGCGGATACAGAAGGTTAAGGCGGTGGAAATTGTGTTTCGGTGGATCCCTGGATGTTTTCGGGGTACATAGGCTTATATAGGAGGAAGAAGTACGTCGGTGGCCGCCCGAGGGGCCCACGAGACAGGGGGGCGCGCCCTTAGGGGGGGCTACCCTCTCGTGGCCGCCTCGGCCGCTTCTTGACTTGCACTCCAAGACCTCTAGATCACGTTCGTTCCAAAAATCACGCTCCTGAAGATTTCATTTCGTTTGGACTCCGTTTGATATTCCTTTTCTTCGAAATACTGAAATAGGCAAAAAAACAGCAATACGGGCTGGGCCTCCGGTTAGTAGGTTAGTCCCAAAAATGATATAAATGTGTAAAATAAAGAACATAAACATCCAAAAGGGGTAATATAATAGCATGGAACAATCAAAAATTATAGATACGTTGAAGACGTATCAATTGACACATGTTTTTCTCAGTCTACCACCAAATAACTGATTGCTGCATATCAAGGACATTCCTAAATTCATGTGTAATCGTGTATAAAATAAGTTACATGTCCACATCATGGCAGGCAACGTGATTAGAGATGGCAAATAAGAGGTCCCATCACAATCGGGTGGTTTCTGGAGTGCTTTTCTGCAACCATCCTGTGTTGAATCAGCAATAAGAACAGACACAATGGAGATACAGAGAGCATGCGCCACCCCCGTCGTTGTAATCTGATTGGGCTACTGGGTTACCAGACCATCAAATCAACTACTCACAGATTCCCCTGCAAAAACAATACTTGTAGATTAACTAGATCCCAATTTCAAATCATCAAATGAGAGCACGAGGGGAAGGAGGCATGGGGAAGCTGTAGTGGAATACTTTTGGGTAGCGACGGGAACACGGGGCATCGACACATCACTAATCAGATTGGCAACAATCGGGTCAGGGCTCAGGGGCGGGCGGACGAACGAGACGACGGGCTGGGTCAGGAAGAGGTGGGCGGGAGGGAGACCTTGCAGGTGGCGCGTTGAGGTCGGACGATGGCGACGCTTCCTGGTGCTACAGCCGCCTCGTCGCTTCCAAATTGATGGGCAACTGGGACAGGAACGGATGTGTACCAGTGAAGGATCTTCATGTTCGCCAGGCATTCCTCCTTTTTCGCCGGATGGAGTGGTAGCGTAAGAGGGCTGGGAGGGATCTTGGCCGCCACAGACATCTCCAGGTCTCAAAGAAAGTGAGGCGGCACGGAGAGGGCGTCGGGCGAAGGAAGAGGGGTGGCGTTTGATGTGTTTTTTTCCTCGTGATGTTTATAAGGGCTTTGTGCGAGATGGCCCAATTAACCACGACCCCCCAATTTTGTCGCGGGAGCAGCTGCCCACTCCCAGTCGCGAGAAGTACTGCGGTAGAGTTTTGTTGGACGGCCGAAAACACTGGAAACTATAGATCCGACGGTTGTAGACGCTAATGCCTTGAGATGGCTGGATTAGTGCTTAGTTTTAATGTATTTAAATTGTGGCCTAGCCGGGGCTCTTTAAACCGGCCTTATACGTTTAGGCTGATCAGCACCCCCATATCCAATCTATATCTGGGGCGAATATGATGAGGCCTGGACGTGCCCGGACGTCACGTCGGCTCCGACATACAGGACCTACCACAAATTTCAGCAAATCCCCCAACCTTATCAGACCAAACCTTTTCCTCTCCTCTCTTCTCACTCATCCACGTCGGCCCTCTCCTAACTCTACCGCCATCGCCACCACAAAAGTCCTTCATGCCAGTATCGTCGCCGCGATACTTTCGGCTATTCTCGGACTTGACCTTGCCTTCTATTTGTTTGACAAATTACCCGAGCGATTTTTTGTAGACAAAATGATGAATACAAAGGGTTCGGGCGAAGTGGTGATGTGGAGAAGAGATCGCCAACTTTTGTGGTGCGGAGGATGAGCGAGCTCCGACATGGATACAAGCAATCGGGTGAGGTGGTGATGCGAAGAAGAGATTGGGGTGAAGGAGCCTTGTTGTGTGTGTGTGTGTGTGTGTGTGTGTGTGAGAGAGAGAGAGAGAGAGAGAGAGAGAGAGAGAGTAGTCGGATGGGGAGGGGATTTGGAGAAAATGGGCAAAAGGGAAAGTTAGAAAAGATATAAGAGTACGACGAGGGATGGAGAGCGGTAGGTGGGGCCTATTGGGCACATGTCGCACGAGTGAGGATGATGATGATGGGTTGTAATTAGTCGGTAGAATTAAAGTGTTTTCCTTTTCAGAATTCCCGAAACACATTTGAGACCATATCAAACACTTCTGACTCCATCGGAAACTCTTTCGATGCTCATTCTCTCAAACTTTTGGTCTCATCTTAATTACTACTACATCCGTCCTGGTTTATTAGCCCCCTTCGTATTTTATACCAAATTTTGACTATAGATTTGACTAACAAAATGTAATTTGTACATCACAAACTTATATTGTTGGATTCATACTTGAAAGAGGTTTCCAATGATACTATTTTTTGTGGTATATATCTTATTTTTTGGTAGTTAAATAAAAGGTCAAAGTTTGCCCCAAAATACAAGAGGGACTAATAAACCCATATGGAGTTAGTACTCGTTAAGCGTGTGAACCTATATGTTCGGTAATAAGCGAACATGACCCAGAAGGGCGGAACACTTTTAGTTAATGGCAGGATATGACACCCTTGACAACTCACGCATATTCACGCAGTTCTTGAGCTAACCTTTTGTTTACGAATACCGTTCCTTTTGCTTTGCGGTACAGTACTAAACACGAGGTAAGATATTATTGGTATCCCCGTGATCAATACTTTGATCGCTATACTGGACATCCTCGTTACCAATTTTGTTCTTGTTACACATATACGTATTCTAGTATCCTGTGATCTTAATCACATGGGTTCATAATAATGACATGATCTCTTAGTAATTCATAAGTTGGATCTATCCAACACTATTGTTCCAGTATCAGTGTGTTCTCATTATTGATAGCATCCTTTTACGATAGCAATGTTCATGATTAGAAAAACAAGATCAAATCAATACATGAGCTAGCCTTAGAGGCATGACTATGGATCATTTTGGTGTTTATGTTTTCACACATGCTTGAATTTTGCTCTGATTATCATATTCAAAAATCAATGCAATTATAGCACATCTGCTACGACGGAAAAAGTTCAGGTGCCCAAAAAATTTCTCTCCCCTCTCCAAAATCATTTTTGGCACCAACTTCTACGTCACCTGTTGGAGATGCTTTAAACTGGTTGGACTTGCTATTAGGTTGCTCTCGATACAAGTATTTTTCTTTATCATCCTTGGTACTCTATGTCGACTACAAGCATTAGAAAAACGCCATATCTCTTGACACATGTTTCTTTGCACTCTTCCTTGTCATCTATTTGTCTATCTATTTCTCAATTGGGCAGGGCTTTCAGGGAAGCCTCAACGATGAGAGCCGACGTGAGGGAGTTAATTACTTGTGTGGTTTTACATGGTAAGAGTCTTTAATAAGATGAAAGCTCCAGTTAGCATAGTTAATTGGCGGGCTCGAGATGCCAGATCTAATGTGCCGAGGAGATGCCAGCCACACATACAACATATTGGTCCCAGTTGTCGGGTCCTCCTCCTCCACCTTTCTTCTCCCTCCCTCCTCTCTTCTCTCTCCCTATAATAATTTGGTGGAGGCCATACATCTACTCCACCCCCCAAGAGGTTAGGGGAACACCACTTGACAACCATTTTACTTTTGTTCCGGCACCTATCACCTACGTCGTCGAGGTCTGGATGGAGTTCCTTGATTTATTTCAACATATACCCGAAGAAAGACGATTAGTGGTTGTTTCAAGCCAAACAGAGAGGTGCAAAAAATGTTTGGCAGTTGTTGGATCATGGGAGCTTTCCATACCAATGAGCGATGGTGGCCATGGAAGGCGGCAAATGCACACATATAATTCGGGTGTGCCTAGATAGAAATTAACATATAAAAAAACATACTTTAAATCAATATATAATGTTCCTTCTATGTTTATTTTGAAATAAGTTTTTTTTTGCAATGAGGTTATTGTTCACAATTTTTTTTGTGATACCCCTGAACCATATCAACCAAAAAATAAGAAAAGCTAGAGCAATATTTAGATTATCATATTACTTTATATTTAGCACTGGGTGCACCCTTATTTATATGAAAAAGAAGCTCAGATGAACAAATTATCATTTTATATTATTGTTTTAGATATTAACTTGATAGTAAGGTTGAAATTCAGAATATATGCTTTACAAACACATACCTCTTTCGGACGACAATACAAGTTGAGCATGCATTTTTTAGTCTTAGATTTGACTACCGATTACCGAAACATGTGTTGTATGCCATAAAAATTACTCCCTCCATCCTAGAATAAGTGACTCAACTTTCTATTATCTTTAATATAAAGTTAGTACAAAATTGAGTCACTTATTTTGGGACAAAGGGAGTATATCACTACGTACATTGTTGAATAAAGCTTTCATATATGTGTATTTTTTATGACATATTATACATGTTTCACTAGCTAAGTCGACAATCTAAATTTCTGATCTGAAGGGAGTACTTAAGACACCGATAAATTCCGAACGTTCGGATTTTAAGCATATCACCCTGAATATTTTTTGATGACAATTTTAATTGACATGAGGTGACAAGTTTAGTTGTTAAAACATGACAATTTTGCCCCGGTTCATTTTTTTGTCACAAAATTGCCTAAACTTGCCACCTCATATCAATTAAAGTCGTCATAAAAAAACATTCAGGTCGCCATGTTTAAAATCCAAATGTTTGGGTTACCATGCTTAAAATCCATATGTTCGGAATGCCTAAAGAGACTATATGCTCATTGGTGAAAAATTATGGTTAAATCAGGTGAGGTCGCGAACGATACAAATTACGACTCTACGAGGGTCCTCCGCACAGAATCGAACCAGCTCATCTTCCTTCTAGCAGCTGCGCGCACAGCCTCCTCGCCCCGTCCCCAACCGGCGAAGCCATCTGCAGAACCCCAGAGAACTTCTGGAAGCAAGCCTCAGCCCCCCTTGATTATTCCCTCGAAACCCTAGATCCCCAAACCCACGCGGCCACCTCCTCATGGATCATCCATGGCGCTTCGCAGCTGGCGCCGGCAACGACCTCTGCCCCGTCTGCACCGCGCCCCACTTCCCCTTTTGCCCGCCTCCGCCTCTCCCGCCCCACCCCTTTCCCTACGATCTCCACCCACCGCCCCCTCCTCCCCCGCCCCAGTACCATGCCCCCTTCCACCCGCCGCCGCCGCCACCGCCGATGTGGGCTCCTCCGGGGCCGCACCCGTACGATCTCCTCGACACGGAAGGTCCCCACAAGAGGATGCGCGTGGGGGAGGCGCCTCCGTTCTCCGGCCCGCCCCCTCCCTACCCGCCAATGTTGGGCAGGGCTTCCGTGGAGGGAGAGCGGCTGCTCGGGCTGATCCGGGAGCATGGCCATGGCCGCGCTCAGCTGCCGCCTGCACAGTGGCATGGCGAACCGTATCCACCCGATGGTTTCGGCCATGGAGGAGATGGGGCTTATCCTCCTCATCAAAATTATAATAACCCCTATGCGCAGGGAGGCAATTTCACTGATTACGATCTCGTCAGAAGGATGCCACCTCCGCCGATGCCGTTTGATAGGTATAGTGCCTTAGATTCTGTTGGAGGATCTCAGGAGAAGTATTTCGACCACCATCACCATCATCAGTTTCACCCTGAAGCATTGCCGGGTGCTCCACCACTACCACAACATGCTGAGGCAGGAAACCATTATGATTCCCGCGATTGGCGTCATCATGCGGGTGTTGTGCCGCCACCACCAGATCCTCCAATGCCTTCTACCCCAGATTACCATGCAATGCCACCTCTGCAGGCAGCAAACTCGTCGTTGTTTCCTGTCCTCTCCAGTTCCCCGGCTACTACATCACTTCCACCCAGTGATAATACCTTGCATCATTCCCACCTGATGCCAAACGCAAATTATTACAATGGACCCAACAAAAATGAGGTTCTCTTCATGCACTTGGATGCTTTGCTTATAATATATCATTGGCCACTCAGAAGTCAAAAGTATTAATTGTTATATATGTGCGTGTTTCTCCAGGGGGTAGATTTCGTACATCGGCAACAATCGGAGCAGCATCTGGAGGATAGAATGCCAACACAGGACAAACATTCTTTTAACAATGTGGAAGTCAATATTGTTAATGCATGCGACTTGTTCAAGCAGCCCCTTCGCGCTTCACGCCCTGATCATATTGTTATCATCCTGCGAGGGCTTCCAGGTTGTTTCATATACCATTGTTAATGTTTCATAGTCATTAAGTAGTCTAATTATTAAGTGCAACAAAGTTGGCAATCCTAGCCAGTAAAATGACATTAGATCTGATATGCTGTGGGAAGTTTTCAACCTTTTGATACTTCCATAAGCAGTGACCTTATCGTTTCAGTGTTCCTGTTGTTTAAGAGTGCATGTTGTCTTTCTTACATATACATGAAACCCGGGCACATTACTTGGCAGTTCCTGATTATTTTTTGAACAAATTGTAATCTATTTGATGACGTTTTCAATCGAAAGCAAACATCAATATGCATGATGAACTTCCTACTCCCTCCGTTCGTATACATATGTTGCTTCTAGAGAGGTATAAACAAATTTGTTTAACTTTCTCCACCAATACTTGTAGAAGTACCTTCACTGTTTATATGAAAGAACATAGATGGCTTTGTCACAAAGTACCCCATCGTGGCATAGCGATATATCTTCAAGGTCCTGTGAAAATACTGTGATAAGGTACTACATAAAGTTGAGTCTTCATGAATCACTTTCCAAAAATGATGTGTGGGGTGGGGAGGGAGTAGTATTATGGTTTAATTTGGCGCACAAAATTATCTATTATTCTGGTAGGGTCAAATCATTTCATGTCAGTGCTTCACAACTGTTACGGTTCTGACAAATGTTAGAACTTGTAGGTAGTGGAAAGAGCTACCTTGCGAAGGCATTGCGTGATCTTGAAGTTGAGAGTGGTGGAAGTGCACCCAGAATTCACTCGATGGATGACTATTTCATGATTGAGGTTGAGAAGGTCGGTAGAAACTGAACAGTGGACACAATTTATTGTGTACTGTCGACCATTTATTTCTTGGCTTAGACTTTCAGAAATGCTCATCATGGCCCTGCTATTTCTATGGATAATTTGTCTTGTACTCCCTCCGTAAACTAATATAAGAGTGTTTAGATCACTACTTTAGTAATCTAAACGCTCTTATATTAGTTTACAGAGGGAGTAACTGATATTGTGCTAAATTGCTCTTAGAAGGTCGAAGACAACGAAGGGTCTAAATCTTCTACTGCATCCAAAGGACGGAAACAGTTGACCAAGAAAGTGATTGAATATTGTTATGAGCCTGAAATGGAGGAGGTGATGTATCTCATTTGTTCTTGTCTATTACTTTCTTTTTGTCATGTTGAATGCACCTGCCAATTATTGGGAACCTGCTATAGCTAAATCGTAGCATCGCCTGTTGTTATTAACAAGCAGGCAAACATATTTTAGTTAATGCATCGGTGCAATGCAACCTTATGTAAAGAAATGTACTTCATATTTGTTGAAATATGGATATCAGGGGACCTTCCCAAGAGTTTGCAATGCATGTATAGAGAACGAGATAGTATCTGAAACTAGCATTAAATGTAAGGATAATGTAAGGTTCCCTATAGAAAGAATTACCTGGATTGTGGATATGAGCATCGGCTATCAGTTGCCTTTTAAAAAGAAAAGCTCCACCATAAGAAGTCTAATTTCTTCTCCATTTGACAGACCTACAGATCAAGCATGTTAAACGCGTTTAAGAAGACCCTTGATGAAGGGAATTTCACATTTGTGATTGGTATGAAGTTACTCTAAATATTATTAAATGATGCAACATGCTTTATCATGACTCAACAATTTAGTCCGCATTGGTTGTTTTACCTTGCATGTTATAGTCTGCCTTGTTTATGTCTTTGCTTGTAATTTCATGGAGTGTTGAATGAGTACCCTTCCTATTTTTTCCTGTCAAAATTCATCAACATCTTAATATGAATATTAAAAGGTTTTCTTCACAATAGAAACTTTGTTTTCTATTAATTATCAAATATTTTGGTGATCAGTTTGTGGGAATTATGACATCGGTTCCCTAGACAGTGGTTGGGTGCCCATTTGTCTCGGAAGTTTATATTCCTTATTGTTCAAAACATTCAGTTAAGCAACATTTTAGCTGTCGTCGCGGCATACAGTACACCAGGCGATGCCTTTATTTTCACCAGTGGCGGATGCTGGATTGTGGTAACTGACATGTTTATTGCTGGTATCCCTGACCGTTTTTAGTGGATGACCGCAATCTGCGGGTAGCTGATTTTGCTCAATTTTGGGCAAGCGCGAAGGTAAACCCTCAGTCTCTTTTGCGTCAACTGCGAGAATTTATTTTGCTTACCTGGACCTTTTCTTAAATATTTAAACCACACCGTTCTTAAATATTCAAAAAGCATGTTTTAGGGCCAACTGCCAGTCAGGCAGTACTCAGATGTAGTACTATTTTGAAATTGCATATTAATGTTGCATGTTTTGATTTAATTTGTTTGCCACAGTAGTGACTTTCTTCTTCCTCCTTTCCTCTTGAATGTGTTTTTGATCTATACTAGTTGCTCTTGTGTCATATAGGCAGCCCCCCCCCCCCCCCCCTTCACATAGGCAATACGGTATACCATGACATACATAATGTTATGCAACGATTTACGTAAAAACAAGAATAAAAAACCGCTCATCTCTCTCTCCCTCTCTATGCCTGTGAGTATTTGTTTATGCCTGCGCGCAAATAGCTCTCTCTCTATGTGTATGCCTGCGAACAAAGAGCTCTCTCTCTCTCTCTCTCTCTCTCTTGCATGAGTGTACGTGTTTATGCCTGCGCACAAAGAGCTCTCTCTCTCTCTCTCTCATGAGTGTACGTGTTTATGCCTGCGCACAGGAAGAGCACTCTCTTTCTTCTGGTCCGTTCCATGTTTCTGTATGCACTATGCAGTTAACTGCATACTGAAACGTGGTTTACATTTTTATATGGTTTGCATAATAGCTATAAAACATGCGGTTGCAAGGTCAATGAGTTGTATATACCGAGAATCAACTGTTGACGTCCAAACCTTGCTGGATAAGATCTTATGCATTTCAGGAGGCACTTTATTGCACTACCTCATTGTTTGGAATTTGATTGTCTGAATTATTATTGTCTCCTAATCTGGATTTTTTTTTATAGTAGGTTACTGATTCTGTTTTCTTGTATAGAGATCTGGCTATGAGGTCTACTTGCTCGAGGCACCATACAAGGATCCAACAGTAAGTTCATGTAATATCACATAATAAGAAAGGCCTAACTTGTTGTAAATATGTGATTATGTACTTCAGACAGCTACCAATTCTATTTTTGTCGGATAAGTCATGGATCATCAATTCTAAGAACTCTTTGCCAATTATTTGTTTTGGTATAGTTTGGTAAGAATATGGATTGGGAGACTGTCCATATGCACTGCTGATGAAATATATGCCTGAAGTTGTGGTGCTTACGACATGTGAACCATATGGTGTAATTGCCAATGTAGAAAGCTTTCAGTCAAATGCATGCACCTTGAATGTTCCTCTACTCCATAGCCAGAGTAGGTACACCTTGCATGTTTCTGTAGTCCACAGGCAGAGTAGATACACCTTGAAGATGCAGTTTTATGATAGATACGATAAATATGTGTGCATTTTGGTGAAACTTTTCCTAGCGGTGTAGCTTTGTGGTAGTTTTGTCGGAAATATGCTTAGTTGTATGATATTTATACTCAGATAAAATAGATTCTTTTTAATAGCGTAGAATGTCTTATATATCTTTTGTAATACACAGGGCTGTGCTGCTAGGAATGTGCATGGGTTTACATTGGATGATATCAAAAAGATGGCAGCTGACTGGGAGGAGGCTCCACCACTATATGTGCGACTAGATACCCATGTATGTTCTTGAGAGTATTGTTATGTTTAATGTTTTGCAATAGCCCTTATATTAGATACATATAGTTAATCATGTTTCTAATCATTTGCACCTTTATTTTCAGTCTTTATTCCATGGTGACAATCTTCATGAGCATTCTATACAAGAGGTAACACTATTTCACCAGTCATTTGTGAAGAGACGAACTTTCTCATGATTTCTATATGTTAAATAGGTTGATATGGACACAGAGGATACTGATGATGCTGATGATACGGCAGTTAACACCCAGTCTGGAAGCTCAAAGAAGGCTATACCTGAATCAGCAGATGATGTACCTGATCAAGGTACATATTGATGACATATCCTTGGCCACAGTTAATCTTATGGTTTAATAACCCTAACAAAAAATTGAAGCAGCCCTGCAAAGTATTTTTCTTCCCATACTCCCAAGAGTGTGTTTGGTTTGAGAACCAAGTGGAATGAAATGTTATGGTTCTATTCTGGTGGAATGGGTCGGTTCCATTCTTGCGTTTGGTGGGGGTCAAAAAATAGAATGGAATGGTTCCGTTCCTGCGTTTGGTGGGAGAGATGGAATGAGAGAAATCTATTGCATTCTTAGTAAAACGTTATTGCAATTTTCACCAGCATTTCTTTTGCATTTGCATCAGGAACAACTAACAATGCACAATTACAGGATATATTATTCCTCATTACAAACTTTGAAACATCAAATTTGCTTTGGTATTCATCACAAAATTTGGAACTCACGCAAATTGCTCATCGTTAACAATTTTCACACAGATCTTAGCTAACTCTTGCAACAATCCTAGCATGTCCATACACATAAACTGAATTTTGCGTCATGGCTACATACACGCATATAGTTATGTGCACATCAACTGCATCTGCATCTGCAATGGCATCATACATAGAAGACAAGCACGGGGCAGCGGGGCATTTTCACCTTCGGGCGACAGGTGAATGAGCTCCGGATGGCTGCCGGTGACTTGTCGACGGGCCTGTGAAGACGAGCTCCGGGCCGTAGTGACCATATGCATGAAGAGTACTCAGGTACTCGTCGCAGTTTGCATGCCGAGGCGAGCAGCAGGACGAAATCACCGCAGCCGCACGACGAGCCTCTGCCACTGCTCCTCTGCCGCCGCCGCCGCTAGCCAGCCCAGTTGCTCCGACGCAGCTGCTAGACCGCCGCCCCTGCTCCGCTTGCCATCCCCACCGCCATCTTTGACCGCCACCCTTGCTCCCCTTGCCATCCCCACCACCATCTTCGATCCTCGGTGCGGCGCCACCAGAGATCGAGAGATAGGGAGAGACGATGGGGAGGCGAGGGAGAGGCGGCTCCGGAGAGGGAAATACGAGGGAGTGGCCGGCACAGTCGCAGATCGAGAGGGAGAGAGATGAGGGAGTGGCAGTGCTGGCCAAGGATGGGTTTGGGGGTGAGTGAGTCGCGGGAGAGGTGAGAGCTGAGAGGTGTTTTGCGTGATTCCTCCAAATCGGAGGTACTTGTGCATTCCACATCTGGGCTGAATTTTCCATTCAGGAGAATGGTTTGGTTCTGGTTCTCCACTCCTACCAAACAACACCCCAAGTGTAGAAAGCCCCTGGCGCAGAAAGGATCCGTTGCATTCCACCCTGTGACCTGAACCAAACACACCCCAAGTGTAGAATGCCCTGTAGTTTGACTCGTTTTTTCTGTTGATGCATATATCTTGTCAACCCTAAGCTCTCTTTGTAGGAATGAAGCAAACACCATTACCCTGTCTTTTTTTTGACGTGCATCACCTTGTCAGTATGCTGGCAATTTTGTTATCTCTGTCAACTTATAGTCTTATAATCCAACTAACCTGACCTACTGTGGATCTCCTGCCCGCACACTTGTTGGAACCTTCTGCCCTGTGAGACAAACTCTCCCACGTGGGCAAGTGTGGAGTATTTGAACTCGATATATGTCATTGTCAATTTTATATTTTTAATGAATCTTGGTGCGTACTTTTTTATGCCAGGGGACAAGTGGGATTCATCAGATGAAGAAGACTTAGATGACATTAAAGAGCTAGGACAGAGCAAATGGTCAAAAGATTTTGATGAGGATACTGACAGGTCCAAGCATGCAGATGGAAGTACACATACTCTTTCTGGGCTGGCCAAGACATATGGCACTCATCAAAAAACACTTACTTGGGGTGATCGGGTACGGCATTTGCTTTAGTGAAAGTCCAACATATTGCTTTCCTTGTGCTTTATTTATGCTTGATCCTTGGCTGCACTTGTTTCTCTGGAGTGCAAAAGAGAAATTACGTCATTATTAAAATCTAGTCCTAGTTTCTGAGCTACAAAAACACGGATTTAGTTGGACACTTTGTACTCCATCTGTCTCAAAATGTAAGACGTTTCTTGACACTAACATCTTACATTTTGAGATAAGAGGGAGTATTTAGTTACTGAACCTTTGAAGATACTTTGATTATTCCAAAATACTTCCTCCGTTTCTAAATATAAGTCTTTTTAGACATTTCAAATGGACTACAACATACGGATGTATTTAGACATGTTTTAGAGTGTAGATTCACTGATTTTGCTCCGTATGTAGTCATTTGTTGAAATATCTAGAAAGACTTATATTTGGGAACGGAGGGAGTAGAAGTTACGTTGGCTGCACCCTTGCAGTTGTTTATCACTTTGTAGTCATGATGATGCTCCTTCACTCAAGTCTGTGTTACACTGTTTACTTAAAATGGAAATACCATATTCCTTTTTTGATATGCTCAATCTTCCTTTCTTTTGCAGCTTGAAAAGGGTGGATTTTCTATCGGTGCAGCCAAAAGGAGACCCACTTCATCTTTAATCATAGGACCTGGATCAGGGTACAATTTGGTTAGTATTAACCCACTGCTAACATTATGGCAGTTAAATGACCGCACTATGCTGTTAGTAGCACCTTACTTTCTGCTACTATTCATCCTCTGCATATTCTTTCATACTTGCTAATATTTTGTACAAATCACTTGTTTGCATATATTCCCTTGCTTTCTACTCCCTCCGTTCCGAATTACTTGTCTCACGTATGGATGTATCTAGATGCATTTTAGTTCTAGATACATCCATTTCAGCGACGAGTAATTTGAAACGGAGGGAGTATTTTTCTGAAAGGCCTTCTATTTTAATTGTGTTTTATCTATCCTATGTCCGAGGTCCCTTTGGCAATTTATTTAGGCCCAAGTCTTTGCTTCCTGCCAGTTTGCTATATTGAAAATCATTGCTTGTAGGTCTCCAACCCCTTGGCTGAAGATAATTCCACAGGCGTGAAGGATAAAGTAAACAATGAAACAAAAAGACGGTTCAGTGAGCAACTTCGTGATGAAGGTCAATCCTTCAGGGCAGTTTTTGACCAGAGAAAACAGCGCATTG
The DNA here is from genome assembly GCF_018294505.1 of Triticum aestivum. NCBI lineage: Eukaryota > Viridiplantae > Streptophyta > Magnoliopsida > Poales > Poaceae > Triticum > Triticum aestivum. Next base: position 286,244,900 of record NC_057810.1, on the reverse strand, counting down.
GGGTTTTCGACAACGGGAAAAATGAGTAATCCGTGACTGAGAAGCCTGGATGGCAACCTGCAGTTGTATGGGCCTCTGGGTACTCAAACGTTGCCCAGGGTCAAGCAGAGCACAGGCAGCTCGGAGTCCTGTTGCTCCATTGCCATTGGCATATTGCAGTTCTAAGATTTGCCGGGCACATATAGGCTTCTCGTTACTGCCTGCTATCAGTCCCCACAAGGCGCAATTGAAGGAAGCATCACTTTCTGCTTGTGCTATTTGTCTTTTGGCCCACATGAAGAAGTGGTGAGAAGTTGGTTCCCTTGATTTGTTGCAGGCTTGTAGCTGCAAACTCACTATGATCCTCTTGGCAATGCGAAATCCTTTTTTTGGGACTAGCCATTTCAAGAGCAACCCCACAAGATGTATGTATTGTGAACACTGAATAATGACATAGTCCTTGAACAAGGTATGGAGCACATAATGACTGGGAGGGAATCGGACATCAGTGGGTGTGTTCTTAACATGAGATGGAAACGTTTAAATATTGAATGAAACAACCTCAGTTTTTCAACGACTATGGGAAATTGTGATTTGTTTCAACATAGTACTCCATGAATCTAGCAAATTAGTTTGGGCGTGCTTTTACACCATGCGAATAGAAATTATCGAGGCATGGAAACTAGTCTTTTTGGAGATGTGTGAGGAACATGAATTACCCCCAACGACATAAAGTCTTGCCTTCTCCATGAGTCTTAGCAAACAAAGCCTGAGCTTAACAGACTAGTGCCTTCTCCATGAGTCTTACCAAACAAAGCCTGAGCTTATAATAACACTAATTGTAGGTGTAGGTCTGGAGGTGATCTCCAAACCTTCACAAACTTGAAATCTACAAATATACTCACTAGTGCCTCCAATCGCCTAGGAGTCTTCATCCTCACTTGGAAAACTTGCTAAATTCAAGTCAAAAGTCTCAAGGAGTCAAAGGAATAGTGGCTTGGGAAGTGGGGAATGATGTTTTGCGAATAGTGGCTTGGGAAGTGGGGAATGATGTTTTGCTTGATCTCAAATGGCCTCTCGAAGGGGTTAACCCTAACCCGAAGTGGAGAAAGGCTATTTAAAGTAGTTCTCAAACTAGCGAAAGTACTAATGTGAGCCCGAGCTCATAGGATCCCGGAATCTGCACCGCAGGGCTATATCGAGATGCTCAACGGCGTCAGAGCGGGTCCAGCTCATTTTTTGGTTTTTGGTTTTTTATTATGGCCCTTGGCCCACGGTCGGGATGCGTTACGGTTATGCTGTCAGCAATCCTCGGCGCGGATCAGAAATATGCTCACGAATTGAGCCGGTTCGGCCGTACCCAGCCGTTGTACTCCCTCCGTCCAAAAATACTTGTCCTCGAAATGGTTGTATTTAGACTTATTTTAGTTATAGATACATTTATTTTATCCATTTGGAGGACAAGTATTTCCGGACGGAGGGAGTAGCTACCAATCTTCTTGAACACGCTCCTCTTCATAATCCCCTTCATCCAGCCGGCCGCTCACCCAGATCTGCAGCTCCACCAGAACTCACTCCAGCCATTGCCAGCAACTCCAACGCTTCCTAGCCATGTCTGCATCTTCCTCGTCGGTAGGCCATGACGAGGTCTGGCCTCTTGTTCCATGCAAGGACTGCCATGCCCGGATTTACACTTGGATTGCTCACAGCGGATTAAACGCTGGTCACTTCTACAAGTGAGTCAATACGGATGTAAGTTTTATAGCCAGAATCGATTTTTGCTGATCGCAGCCTGTGCGTTGGATTTCTAGTTTCTAATGCATTTTGTTTCCTCATTTGTTGTGATTTGTAGAGAGGGCTCTGTGGATACATGAGGTCGAGCGAGGAGTATCGTGCTCAGCTGAGTGACCAGATTGTTGGAGATCCTGTAGCCGCCCCTCATCAACCCGCAGCTTACAGGCACCAGAGAGCTAGATCAGGCGAACCAATGGAGGAGTGGAGCCGCGGAAGCGAGCTTGCACGGAATGGCCGAGCGGAGCAGCAGGCATGGAGCGGGCACGCTCGGGTTAACACAGGAGGCGCAGCGGCGGCCACGTCATGCCTCCTTGTTATGCTAGTTGCTGCCATACTGCCACTGGTGGTCGGAGTGTTTATGTTAGCCAAGATAGCCTATTTGCTTCGTAGGTAGGAGAATAGGTTAGTGCAGCCGTGTTCGTCAGATATCCTTGTGGTGCTAAGTTAAATCCTTGTAATCACTCATGTCCGCCAGTAATGAATTATGTTCCCGGTATTAATCTAATTTTGTTGATATGGGGAGTCAAAATTATTAAGGGTGTTACTGTGCAATAAATCACTTGTACCTACCTCTCCCGTGCACACCCAACGGGCGGCCATACTCAGTTACTCCCCTGTTCACCCTCCCCAACCCGAAGAAGCACCTGCAATCTCGCCGGAGTGGATCCCCTGCTCGCGCTACGCCGGGTACGCTCGCAGGTCAAATCCTGTTTTTGTGTTTTGCGAGGGTGGATCTGATCTGAATCCTGTGTATGCTTACTTTATTTTAATTGTGCAAATCTCGAATTGTTCTGAATTGCAAAGTATAGATCACTCCTAGTATCCTAAACTTTGTTTAGAGCAGAACACAGATCTGTTTCCTTTTAGCCTGTCAATGCAAACCAGCGCATGCATATGCAGATTCGAGCAGAACTACTTTGTCCAGATACATTCTGTTCTTAATAGTTTTTGCTAGTGCATGTCTACGTACACATCAAGCATTGCAGTTTGCATGTCTGATATCACTAGACATAGGGACCGCACGCTATGTGATACATGATTTCTACATTGCTTAAGCACTCACAACGTTATCTACAGGCTATAATCATGTCCGACTCAGGCAGTTGTGATGTCGCGGCTCAACAAGTATCACCACAAGACGCTGAACACTCGTCCAGTGCTAATGAAGGAAAGGCGGCACCAGCCCCCACATCCCGAAGTTTAGTTAAGAAAGCAGTAGAAGTAATCTAGTCGTTCGATGAATTCAACAGGTGCTTGGTTTCAGAAATTGGGTTTGGTTTTCCCTGCAACCATTTCATACTACCAACTTTCAGCTAAACAAGTGCAGACAATCTAAAAACAGATATGCATATTGTAAAAGGTTTCAACAAACGGAAGCATACCACGCATCTTGTCCGATTGACATTTAGCCTACTCTTCTCATATCGAATTCCGGATCCTTTCTTCCATGAATACGTATTGTAGAAATCATAGGTCTCGCCTAGTGTATCAAAAGTGACCCCTAAGTTTGGTACAATGACATTCTCCCTAGGGGCCTCGGCAAAGACGCGGACTGATTTCTCCAATGCCGTCATCTTATCTGGGCATGGGGCACAACGTGGCGCGGCAGCTCCGATCCTGACTCTGAAATACAAACACACAAATAATGGTCGGCTTCAACAATGACTCGCTGCCCGATGTGAACATCGGTAGCTACCCGTCATCCTCTGTCCCACACAAATATTCAGATCTCATTTCTGCATTCTGGCTTTGCTCATTTTAATGTTTTCACTTTCTGTCACAGATTACCCCTCCCGCACTTGCACACAATGCAATCATGGCAACCATAGATATCTTTCCCAGAATTTTATCAATTTTACTTCTGTCCTCATAGTACAGCAAACGACAGAGATTCACTTTGAAGTAGGTTTCCTTATGTTCCTAATTATTTCTATGCTTTGAAGTTCATACCTTTGTGTCCACCCAGACGTCTTTGAATCAACCTGCTCTATGGAAGTTTCTGAAGCCTCTGGCTTATCTCCACTCCCTGTTAGGTCGCCGCTGCGTCACCCTGTTAGGTCGCTGCCCGACGTTGAAGTGGTAGCTGCGAGTGCTTCAAGTGGCGGGGCGCGGATCTGTCAGTCACCTCTTCAATCAGAGTTCTACTGCACACACACAACGAGCGCTCAAGATTTAGATCCCCACTTTAACAAAACCAAATCGCAGACCAGAAAGAGCAGACATGGACAGATTTCACACCTGTTGAATGACGGCATCAAAAACTCCATGCGCGCCGGAGCAAAGATTCTCGAACCCTAGAAGAGCTGCTGTTGTCGCCACCGAGCTGCCCCGATAGAACCCGACCCAGGTGCGAGAGGAAGGAGCCTGCCATATCCCCACCTACCCATTTCTTCATTTACTCTAGCCCATTGACGTCATTAACGGGCACTGATCCATGGATCAGGAATTGGCCGCGGACTCGAGCTACGGCTCTGACGCCAATCCACCACGGTTTGGAATGGAAATCTCGTTCTGCCCCACTGTCCAGGAGGATTCCTCCTTTTCTTTATCTCTGCCACACCCTCTGCTGGGCCCAGCCTTGGTCACGTGTGTCTGGTAACCCGAATCGCAACGACTTATCGAGCGAGACAGATTCCGAAAGCCTGTGTGCTCGGGATCAATTACTCCGCGTCCGAAAACTAGTCATTTTTCCTACTAGAACGACACACTCGGGCACTTTGCTTGGGACAGCTCGAGTGGTAACCTATCTGCTGGTCAACAAGTCAAACTTTGTTCAAACTAGCCTTTGTGAACCAGCGCCGGAAGGTCTGGCATGGTCATCGAGTGATCCCAAATCGAGTGTTGATCGTATGGTGCAAAGATCGAGCAAACCCGAACCTAAGTCTAGGCGATCCCACACTGGGCTCAATCTCGCGCCTGTCAATCTCGACATCTGGATAGTCTGGGCACTTTGCTCCAACTGGTTCGGGATGTTAAAAATGATGACTTTGAAGGTGTGAACTAGGTATAAAAGGCATGAGCAAATATACTTCACCATCCTCGTCCTCTCTTAATAGCACGGGTTCCCTATGACTCAAGAAACTAAGGGCATGTTTGGTCTTGCACCATAGTTTGCCTCCCTGCATCCTGTTGGGGAACGTAGTAATTTCAAAAAAATTCCTACGCACACGCAAGATCATGGTGATGCATAGCAACGAGAGGGGAGAGTGTTGTCCACGTACCCTCGTAGACCGAAAGCGGAAGCGTTAGCACAATGCGGTTGACGTAGTCGTACGTCTTCACGATCCGACCAGTACCGAACGTACGGCACCTCCGAGTTCAGCACACGTTCAGCTCAATGACGTCCCACGAACTCCGATCCAGCAGAGCTTTGCGGGAGAGTTTCGTCAGCACGACGGCGTGATGACGGTGTTGATGATGCTACCGACGCAGGGCTTCGCCTAAGCACTGCTACGATATTACCGAGGTGGAATATGGTGGAGGGGGGCACCGCACACGGCTGGGAGAGATCAACAGATCAACTTGTGTGTCTATGGGGTGCCCCCCTCCCCGTATATAAAGGAGTGGAGGAGGGGAGGGGCCGGCCCTCTCTATGGCGCGCCCTGGGGAGTCCTACTCCCACCGGGAGTAGGATTCCCCCCTTCCATGTAGTAGGAGTAGGAGTCAAGGAAAGGGAGAAGAGAAGAGAAGGAAGGAGGGGGCGCAGCCCCTCCCCCTAGTCCAATTCGGACTAGGCCCTTGGGGGGCGCGCAACCTCCCCTCTCTCTTTCCCCTAAAGCCCAATAAGGCCCATATACTCCCCGGCAAATTCCCGTAACTCTCTGGTACTCCGATAAATATCTGAATCACTCGAAACCTTTCCGATGTCCGAATATAGTCGTCCAATATATCAATCTTTACGTCTCAACCATTTCAAGACTCCTCGTCATGTCCCCGTTCTCATCCGGGACTCCTAACTACCTTCGGTACATCAAAACAAATAGCTCTTAATATAAATCGTCACCGAACGTTAAGCGTGCGGACGCTACATGTTCGAGAACTATGTAGACATGACCGAGACACGTCTCCGGTAAATAACCAATAGCGGAACCTGGATGCTCATATTGGCTCCCACATATTCTACAAAGATCTTTATCAGTCAAACCGCATAACAACATACGTTGTTCCCTTTGTCATCGGTATGTTACTTGCCTGAGATTCGATCGTCGGTATCTCAATACCTAGTTCAATCTCGTTACCGGGAAGTCTCTTTACTCGTTATGTAATGCATCATCCCGCAACTAACTCATTAGTCACATTGCTTACAAGGCTTATAGTGATGTGCATTACCGAGAGGGCCCAGAGATACCTCTCCGACAATCGGAGTGACAAATCCTAATCTCGAAATACGCCAACTCAACAAGTACCTTCGGAGACACCTGTAGAGCACCTTTATAATCACCCAGTTACGTTGTGACGTTTGGTAGCACACAAAGTGTTCCTCCAGTAAACGGGAGTTGCATAATCTCATAGTCATAGGAACATGTATAAGTCATGAAGAAAGCAATAGCAACATACTAAATGATCAAGTGCTAATCTAACGGAATGGATCAAGTCAATCACATCATTCTCTAATGATGTGATCCCATTAATCAATGACAACTCATGTCTATGGCTAGGAAACTTAACCATCTTTGATTCAACGAGCTAGTCAAGTAAAGGCATACTAGTGACATTATAATTGTCTACGTATTCACACATGTACTAAGTTTCCGATTAATACAATTCTAGCATGAATAATAAACATTTATCATGAAATAAGGAAATAAATAATAACTTTATTATTGCCTATAGGGCATATTATTCTCCCACTTGCACTAGAGTCAATATTCTAGTTCACATCACTATGTGATTTAACACCAATATTCACATCTATATGTGATTAACACCCATAGTTCACATGGTCATGTGATCAACACCCGAAGGGTTTACTAGAGTCAATAATCTAGTTCACATCGCTATGTGATTAACACCCAAAGAGTACTAAGGTATGATCATGCTTTGCTCGTGAGAGAAGTTTAGTCAACGGGTCTGTCACATTCAGAGCCGTATGTATTTTACAAATATTCTATGTCTACAATGCTCTGCACAGAGCTACTCTAGCTAATTGCTCCCACTTTCAATATGTATCCAGATTGAGACTTAGAGTCATCTAAATCAGTGTAAAAGCTTGCACCGATGTAACTCTTTACGACGGGCTTTTTTATCACCTCCATAATCGAGAAATATTTCCTTAGTCCTCACTAAGGATATTCTTGACCTCTGTCCAGTGATCTACTCTTAGATCAAAATTGTACTCCCTTGCCAAACTCAGAGCAAGGTATACAATAGGTCTGGTACACAGCATATCATACTTTATAGAACCTATGACTGAGGCATAGGAAATGATTTTTCATTCTCTTTCTATTTTCTGCCATGGTCAGGTTTTGAGTCTTACTCAATTTAACACCTTGCAACACAGGCAAGAACTCCTTCTTGGACTGTTCCATCTTGAACTACTTCAAAATATAATCAAGGTATGTACTCACTGAAAAATCTTATCAAGCATCTTGATCTATCTCTATAGATCTTGATGCTCAATGTGTAAGCAGCTTTACCACGGTCTTTCTTTGAAAAACTCTTTTCAAATACTCCTTTATGCTTCCCAGAAAATTCTACATTATTTCCGATCAACAATATGTCATTCACATATACTTATCAGAAATGTTGTAGTGCTCCCACTCACTTTCTTGTAAATACAGGCTTTACAGTAAGTCTGTATAAAATTATATGCTTTGATCAACTCAACAAAGCATATATTCCAACTCCGAGATGCTTGCACCAGTCCATAGATGGATCACTCGAGCTTGCACACTTTGTTAGCACCTTTACAATTGACAAAAAACTTTCTGGTTGCACCATATACAACTCTTCTTTAATAAATCCATTAAGGAATGCAGTTTTGACATCCATTTGCCAAATTTCATAAAATGTGGTGATACGTCTCCAATGTATCTATAATTTTTGATTGCTCCATGCTACTGTATCTACTATTTTAGGCAATATTGGGCTTTATTATTCACTTTTATATTATTTTTGGGACTAACCTATTAACCGGAGGCCCAGCCTAAATTTGCTGTTTTATGCCTATTTCAGTGTTTCGAGGAAAAGGAATATCAGACGGAGTCAAAACGGAACGAAATCAATTGGAGAAGTTAATTTTGGAAGGAAACCAATCTGTTGGGCTTGGAGTGCACGTCAGGGGATTCCAGGGCTGCCCATGAGGGTGGGGGGCGCGCCCCTCCCCCTGGGCATGCCCCCCTACCTCGTGAGCACTCCGAGGGTCCACCGACGTACCCCCTGCACCCATATATACCTGCGTACCCTAAAACTTCCAAAACAGAAGATAGATCGGGAGTTCCGCCGCCACAAGCCTCTGTAGCCACCAAAAACCAATCGGGACCCTGTTCCGGCACCCTGCCGGAGGGGGATCCCATCACCAGTGGCCATCTTCATCATCCCGGCGCTATCCATGACGACGAGTGAGTAGTTCACCCTCGGGGCTGAGGGTATGTACCAGTACCTATGTGTTTGATCTCTCTCTCTCTCTCTCTCTTGTGTTCTCTCTCGTGTTCCATCTATGGCACGATCTTGATGTATCCCGAGCTTTGCTATTGTAGTTGGATCTTATGATGTTTCTCCCCCTCTACTCTCTTGTGATGAATTGAGTTTCCCCTTTTGAAGTTATCTTATTGGATTGAGTCTTTTATGAACACTTGATGTATGTCTTGCGTGGGATAACCGTGGTGACAATGGGTTATTCTATTGATCCACTTGATGCATGTTTTGGTGATCAACTTGCGGGTTTCGTGACACTTGGGAACCTATGCATAGGGGTTGGCACACGTTCTTGACTCTCCGGTAGAAACTTTGGGGCACTCTTTGAAGTACTTTTATGTTGGTTGGATGAATCTGAGATTGTGTGATGCATATCGTATAATCATGCCCACGGATACTTGAGGTGACAATGGAGTATCTAGGTGACATTAGGGTTTTGGTTGATTTGTATCTTAAGGTGTTATTCTAGTACGAACTCTTTTATAGATCGATCCGAAAGAATAACTTTGTGGTGGTTTCGTACCCGACCATAATCTCTACATTTGTTCTCTGCTATTAGTGTCTTTGGAGTGACTCTTTGTTGCATGTTGAGGGATTGTCATATGTTCTATCTATGTTATTATTGTTGAGAGAACTTACACCAGTGAAAGTATGAACCCTAGGCCTTGTTTCCTACCATTGCAATACCGTTTACGCTCACTTTTACCGCTTGTTACCTTGATGTTTTTATTATTTCAGATTACAAAAACCTATATCTACTATCTATTTTGCACTTGTATCACCATCTCTTCACCAAACTAGTGCACCTATACAATTTACCATTGTATTGGGTGTGTTGGGGACATAAGAGACTTGTTGTTATTTGGTTGCAGGGTTGCTTGAGAGAGACCATCTTCATCCTACGCCTCCTACGGATTGATAAACCTTAGGTCATCCACTTGAGGGAAATTTGCTACTGTCCTACAAACCTGTGCACTTACAGGCCCAACAACGTCTACAAGGAGAAGGTTGTGTAGTAGACATCAAGCTCTTTTCTGGCGCCGTTGCCGGGGAGGTTAGCGCTTGAAGGTATATCTTTAGATCTTGCAATTGAATCTTTTTGTTTCTTGTTTTAGCACTACTCTAGTTTATAAAAGAAAACTACAAAAAAATGGAGTTGAGTTTGTCTCATACACTTCATTTCGTGAGTATGATGGAAAGGATAATTGTGCTCAAGTGCTTGAAAAAGAAATCTATAGAATGTTTGGTACTAAATTTTTGAATGATGAGCATGATTGCAATGTTGTTAGTATGAATTCCTTGAATATCCATGATGCTAATGATATGCAAAGCCACAAGTTTGGGGAAGCTATGTTTGATGGAGATGATATTTTTTGTCCCCCAAGCTTTGATGAGCAAATTTACTATGATGAAAGCATGACTCCTATCTATGATGATTATTGTGATGATACGTATGCTATAAAGAAAAAGTTTGCTTATGTGGAGAGTAGTAAATTTTCTATGCTATTAGATCATGAAAAGAATGCTTTAGGTGCTGGTTATATTGTTAAATTTATTCATGATGCTACTGAAAATTATTATGAGGGAGGAACATATGCTTGTAGAAATTGCAATAATGTCAAGTTTCCTCTATGTGCTTAAATTTTTGAAGATATGCTTGTTTTACCTTCGTATGCTTGTTGATTATTGTTCCCATAAGTTGTTTGATCACAAAAACCCTATGCAGAGGAATTGGGTTAGACTTAAATGTGCTCGTCATATGCTTCATGATGCTCCTGTTATGTTTCAATTCTTATCTTTTATGTGAGCATCATTGTCATCATCATGCCTAGCTAAAAGGCATTAAAGAAAAGCGCTTGTTGGGAGACAACCCAATACTTATCCTTACTATTTTTGTGTGTTCACATGATTATGCTACTGTAGTAATCATGTTTTATAGCTTTTGTTTCAATAAAGTCCCAAGTAGAACCTTTGGGAAGACTTGGGTGAAGTTTATGTGATCTTGCTGTGAAAAACAGAAACTTTAGCGCTCACGAGATTATCTGCCATTTTTTACTTGAGAGTGATTTTTGGTTGATTATTTTTTCAGATGATTAATAGACAAATTTATAAGGTCCAGCAATTTATTTCATAATTTTTGGGGTTCCATAAGTATACGTTTTATATAGATTACTACAGACTGTTCTGTTTTTGACAGATTCTGTTTTCTATATGTTGTTTGCTTATTTTGATGAATCTATGAGTAGTATCGGATGGTATGAACCATAGATAAGTTGGAGTACAGTAGATACTACACCAATATGAATTTAGAATGAGTTCATTACAGTACCTAAGTGGTGGTTTTATTTTCTTATACTAACGGAGCTTACGAGTTTTGTTTTGAGTTTTGTGTGGTTGAAGTTTTCAAGTTTTGGGTAACGATTCGATGGACAATAGAATAAGGAGTGGAAATAGCCTAATCTTGGGGATGCCCAAGGCACCCCAAGGTAATATTCAAGGACAACCAAGCAACTAAGTTTGGGGATGCCCCGGAAGGCATCCCCTATTTCGTCTTCGTTCATCGGTAACTTTACTTGGAGCTATATTTTTATTCGCCACATGATATGTGTTTTGCTTGGAGTGCCAATTTCTTTTGTTAGTTTTTGCTTGCTGTTAGTTAGAGGTGTTTTGCCTCTTTAGTTTCAATAATGAAGTCAAGGATAGCCTTTGCCATGCTTATTTTGCTAGTATACATGTTGCTGTTTGAAAACAGAAAGTTTACCACTGTTGCAAAAATTCCCTAGAAAAGCCAGAGCATGGTATAACATTGAATCTTTTTGCATATTGAGATCTGATAAATTTATTAAAGTGGGAATTTTATTTCATAATTTGTGGAGTTAGGGAAGTATTGATACTCTTGCATTCTTTACAGACTGTACTGTTTTGACAGATTGCTGTTATGGTTGCATTGTTTGCGTATGTTTGCTTGTTTAATGATTCTATTTGAGGATAGGAGTATTAAATATACAGAGGCATTTAGTATGCAATGTTGAATAATAATTTAAGTGATTTTCTACAGTATAATATGATAAGGTTTTGCATTGGTTTATACTAACCTATCTCACGAGTTCTTGTTGAGTTTGTTGTGAATGAAGCTTTTGATAAAAAGAGAAACCATGATATGAGAGGAATTAAGGAGACAAAAAAGCTCAAGCTTGGGGATGCCCAAGGCACCCCAAGATAATATTTCAAGAAGTCTCAAGCATCTAAGCTTGGGGATGCCCCGGTAGGCATCCCACATTTCTTCTTCAACAACTATCAGTTAGTATCGGTTGAGCCTAAGTTTTTGCTTCTTCACATGAGTTGTGCTATCCTTGCAATGTAGTTTTCTTTAGCTTTGCTTGCTGTTTGAATAAGTATCAAGATCTGAAATTCTTTAATGAGAGAGAGCCTTACACAAATTGGAATTTGCTAGAATACTCTATGTGCTTCACTTATATCTTTTGAGCTTGATAGTTTTTTCTCATAGTGCTTCACTTATATCTTTTGAGCGTGATAATTTTTGCTCTAGTACTACACTTATATCTTTTAGAGCACGGTGGTGGCTTTGTTTTAAAGAAACTATTGATCTCTCATGCTTCACTTATATTATTTTGAGAGTCATTAATAGCATGGTAATTTGCTTAATGTTAATATACTTGGTATTCAAGATGTGTGAAACTTTCTTTTGAGTGTGTTGAATACTAAGAAAAGTTTGATGCTTGATAATTGTTTTGAGATATGGAGGTGATAATATCAAAGTCGTGCTAGTTGGGTGATTATGAATTTGAGAAATACTTGTGTTGAAGTTTGCAAATCCCGTAGCATGCACGTATGGTTAAAGTTGTGTAACAAATTTGAAACATGAAGTGTACCTGGCTTGTGCATCCTTATGAGTGGCGGTCGGGGACGAGCGATGGTCTTTTCCTACCAATCTATCCCCCTAGGAGCATGCACATAGTACTTGATTTTTGATGGCTTCTAAATTTTTGCAATAACTATATGAGTTCTTTTGACTAATGTTGAGTCCATGGATTATACGCACTCTCACCTTTCCGCCTTTGCTAGCCTCTTCGGTACCGTGCATTGCCCTTTCTCACCTTGAGAGTTGGTGCAAACTTCGCCGGTGCATCCAAACCCCGTGATACGATACGCTCTATCACACATAAACCTCCTTATATCTTCCTCAAAACAGCCACCATACCACCTATCATGGCATTTCCATAGCCATTCTGAGATATATTGCCATGCAACTTCCATCATCATATTCATGACATACATTACTTTTGTCATATTGCCATTGCATGATCATGTAGTTGACATCGTATTTGTGGCAAAGCCACCATGCATTATTTTTCATACATGCCACTCTTGATTCATTGCACCATCCCGGTACACCGCTGGAGGCATTCATATAGAGTCATATCTTGTTCTAAGTTTCGAGTTGTAATCCTTATGTTGTAATCAATAGAAGTGTGATGATCATCATTATTAGAGCATTGCCCAAAAAAAGGCCAAAAAAAGAAAGGCAAAAAAAGGCCCAAAAAAAGGAAAGCCCCCCCAAAAAAAGAAAGGCCCCAAAAAACTAAATAAATAGGGCAATGCTACTATCTCTTTTCCACACTTGTGCTTCAAAGTAGCACCTTGTTCTTCATGTAGTGAGTCTCATATATTGTGCTTCAAAGTAGCACCTTGTTCTTCATGTAGTGAGTCTCATAAGTTCTCTTTTTCATACTAGTGGGAACTTTTCAATATAGAACTTGGCTTGTATATTCCTACGATGGGCTTCCTCAAATGCCCTAGGTCTTCGTGAGCAAGCGAGTTGGATGCACACCCACTAGTTTTCTTTTGTTGAGCATTCATAGCTCTAGTGCATCCGTTGCATGGCAATCCCTACTCACTCACATCGATATCTATTGATGGGCATCTCCATAGCCCGTTGATACGCCTAGTTGATGTGAGAATTTCTCCTTTTTTGTCTTCTCTACACAATCCCCATCATCATATTCTATTCCACCCATAGTGCTATATCCATGGCTCACGCTCATGTACTGCGTGAAGGTTGAAAAAGTTTGAGATTATTTAATTATGAAACAATTGCTTGGCTTGTCATCGGGGGTATAGAAGTTGGGAACATCTTTGTGTGACGAAAATGAAGCATAGCCTAACTATATGATTTTGTAGGGATGAACTTTCTTTAGCCATGTTATTTTGAGAAGACATGATTGCTTTGATTAGTATGCTTGAAGTATTATTATTTTTGTGTCAATATGAACTTTTGTCTTGAATCTTTCGGATCTGAATATTCATATCACAATTAAGAAGATTTACATTGAAATTATGCAAAAGTATCACTCCGCATCAGAAATTCTTTTTTATCATTTACCTACTCGAGGACGAGCAGGAATTAAGCTTGGGGATGCTTGATACGCCTCCAACGTATCTATAATTTTTGATTGCTCCATGCTACTTTATCTACTGTTTTAGGCAATATTTGGCTTTATTATCCACTTTTATATCATTTTTGGGCTAACCTATTAACCGGAGGCCCAGCCCAGATTTGCTGTTTTAAGCCTGTTTCAGTGTTTCGAGGAAAAGGAATATCAGACGGAGTCAAAACGGAATGAAATCAACTGGAGAAGTTAATTCTGGAAGGAAACCAATCTGTTGGGCTTGGAGTGCACGTCAGGGGATTCCAGGGCTGCCCACGAGGGTGGGGGGTGCGCCCCCTACCTCGTGAGCACTCCGAGGGTCCACCGACGTACCCCCTACACCCATATATACCTACATACCCTAAAACTTCCAGAACAGAAGATAGATCGGGAGTTCCGCCACCGCAAGCCTCTATAGCCACCAAAAACCAATCGGGACCCTGTTCCGGCACCCTGCCAGAGGGGGATCCCATCACCGGTGGCCATCTTCATCATCCCGGCGCTATCCATGACGAGGAGGGAGTAGTTCACCCTCGGGGCTGAGGGTATGTACCAGTAGCTATGTGTTTGATCTCTCTCTCTCTCTCTCGTGTTCTCTCTCGTGTTCCATCTATGGCACGATCTTGATATATCCCGAGCTTTGCTATTGTAGTTGGATCTTATGATGTTTCTCCCCCTCTACTCTCTTGTGATGAATTGAGTTTCCCCTTTTGAAGTTATCTTATTGGATTGAGTCTTTTATGAACACTTGATGTATGTCTTGCGTGGGATAACCGTGGTGACAATGGGTTATTCTATTGATCCACTTGATGTATGTTTTGGTGATCAACTTGCGGGTTTCGTGACACTTGGGAACCTATGCATAGGGGTTGGCACACGTTCTTGACTCTTCGGTAGAAACTTTGGGGCACTCTTTGAAGTACTTTTATGTTGGTTGGATGAATCTGAGATTGTGTGATGCATATTATATAATCATGCCCACGGATACTTGAGGTGACAATGGAGTATCTAGGTGACATTAGGATTTTGGTTGATTTGTATCTTAAGGTGTTATTCTAGTACGAACTCTTTTATAGATCGATCCGAAAGAATAACTTTGTGGTGGTTTCATACCCGACCATAATCTCTACGTTTGTTCTCCGCTATTAGTGTCTTTGGAGTGACTCTTTGTTGCATGTTGAGGGATTGTCATATGTTCTATCTATGTTATTATTATTGAAAGAACTTACACTAGTGAAAGTATGAACCCTAGGCCTTGTTTCCTACCATTGCAATACCGTTTACGCTCACTTTTACCTCCTGTTACCTTGCTGTTTTTATTATTTCAGATTACAAAAACCTATATCTACTATCTATTTTGCACTTGTATCACCATCTCTTCGCCGAACTAGTGCACCTATACAATTTACCATTGTATTGGGTGTGTTGGGGACACAAGAGACTTTTTGTTATTTGGTTGCAGGGTTGCTTGAGAGAGACCATCTTCATCCTATGCCTCCTACGGATTGATAAACCTTAGGTCATCCACTTGAGGGAAATTTGCGACTGTCCTACAAACCTGTGCACTTGAAGGACCAACAACGTCTACAAGGAGAAGGTTGTGTAGTAGACATCATGTGGCAACTGCTAACATGATTCGAACAGACTTAAGCGTACAAGTGAGAAAAATCTCATCGTATTCAACACCTTGAACTTGTCGGAAAACCTTTTGCGACAAGTCGTGCTTTGTAGATAGTAACACTACTATCAATGTCTGTCTTCCTCTTGAAGATCCATTTATTTTCTATGGCTTGCCGATCATCGAGCAAGTCCACCAAAGTCCACACTTTGTTCTCATACATGGATCCCATCTCAGATTTCATGGCCTCAAGCCATTTCGCGGAAGCTGGGCTCATCATCGCTTCCTCATAGTTCGTAGGTTTATCATGGTCTAGTAACATGACCTCCAGAATAGGATTACCGTACCACTCTGGTGCGGATCTTACTCTGGTTGACCTACGAGGTTCGTTAGTAACTTGATCTATAGCTTCATGATCATCATCAGTAGCTTCCTGACTAATTGGTGTAGGAATCACAGAAACTAATTTCTGTGATGAACTACTTTCCAATAAGGGAGCAGGTACAGTTACCTCATCAAGTTCTACTTTCCTCCCACTCACTTCTTTCGAGAGAAACTCCTTCTCTAGAAAGGATCCATCTTAGCAACGAATATCTTGCCTTCGGATCTGTGATAGAAGGTGTACCCAACAGTTTCTTTTGGGTATTCCATGAAGACACACTTCTTCGATTTGGGTTCGAGCTTATCAGGTTGAAACTTTTTCACATAAGCATCGCAGCCCCAAACTTTAAGAAACGACAACTTTGGTTTCTTGCCAAACCACAATTCATAAGGCGTCGTCTCAACGGATTTTGATGGTGCCCTATTTAAAGTGAATGCAGATGTCTCTAATGCATAATCCCAAAATGATAGTGGTAAATCGGTAAGATACATCATAGATCGCACCATATCCAATACAGTGCGGTTACGACGTTTGGACACACCATTACGCTGTGGTGTTCCATGTGGCGTGAGCTATGAAACAATTCCATATTTTTTTACATGAAGGCGAAACTCGTAACTCAAATATTCTCCTCTACGATCAGATTGTAGAAACTTTATTTTCTTGTTACGATGATTCTCCACTTCACTCTGAAATTCTTTGAACTTTTCAAATATTTCAGACTTGTGCTTCATTAAGTAGATATACTCATATCTGCTCAAATCATCTGTGAAGGTCAGAAAATAACGATACCCGCCACGAGCATCAACACTCATTGGGTCGCATACATCGGTATGTATTATTTCCAACAAGTCAGTAGCTCGATTCATTGTTCCAGAGAATGGAGTTTTAGTCATCTTGCCCAAAAGGCACGGTTCGCAAGCATCAAATGATTCATAACCAAGTGATTCCAAAAATCCATCTTTATGGAGTTTCTTCATGCGCTTTACACCGATATGACCCAAACGGCAGTGCCACAAATAAGTTGCACTATCATTATCAACTTTGCATCTTTTGGCATCAATATTATGAATATGTGTATCACTACAATCGAGATCCAACAAACTATTTTAATTGGGTGTATGACCATCGAAGGCTTTATTCATGTAAACAGAACAACAATTATTCTCTAACTTTAAATGAATAACCGTATTGCAATAAACATGATCAAATCATATTCACGCTCAACGCAAACGCCAAATAACATTTATTTAGGTTTAACACTAATCCCAAAAGTATAGGGAGTGTGCGATGATGATCATATCAATCTTGGAATCACTTCCAACACACATCATCACTTCACCCTCAACTAGTCTCTGTTTATTCTGTAACTCCTGTTTCGAGTTACTAAGTTTAGCAACCAAACAAGTATCAAATGCCCAGGGGCTACTATAAACACTAGTAAGGTACACATTAATAACCTGTATATCAAATATACCCTTGTTCACTTTGCAATCCTTCTTATCCACCAAATATTCAGGGCATTTCCACTTCTAGTGACCATTTCCTTTGCAGTAGAAGCACTCAGTTTCAGGCTTTGGTCCAGCTTTGGGATTCTTCGCGGGAGTGACAACTTGCTTTCCATTCTACATGAAGTTCCCTTTCTTTCCATTTGCCCTTTTTTTGAAACTAGTGGTCTTGTCAATCATCAACACTTGATGCTCTTTCTTGATTTCTACCTTCGTCGATTTTTCAGCATCACGAAGAGCTCGTGAATCGTTTTTGTCATCCCTTGCGTACTATAGTTCATCACAAAGTTCCAGTAACTTTAATTTTATTGTGACTAGAGAACTATGTCAATCACTATCTTATCTAGAAGATTAACTCCCACTTGATTCAAGCGATTGTAGTACCCGAACAATCTGAGCACATGCTCACCGCTTGAGCTATTCTCCTCCATCTTTTAGCTATAGAACTTGTTATAGACTTTATATCTCTCAAGTCGGGTATTTGCTTGAAGTATTAACTTCAACTCTTGGAACATCTCATATGGTCCATGACGTTCAAAACATCTTTGAAGTCCCGATTCTAAGCCGTTAAGCATGGTGCACTAAACTATCAAGTAGTCATCATATTGAGCTAGCCAAACGTTCATAACGTCTGCATCCTCTCCTGCAATAGGTCTGTCACCTAGCAGTGCATCAAGGACATAATTCTTCTATGCAGCAATGAGGATAAATCTCAGATCACGGACCCAGTCCGCATGATTGCTACTATCATTTTTCAACTTAGTTTCTCTAGGAACACATATAAAACATAGGGAAGCAACAAAGCGAGCTATTGATCTACAACATTATTTGCAAAATACTATCAGGACTAAGTTCATGATAAATTAAAGTTCAATTAATCATATTACTTAAGAACTCCCACTTAGGTAGACATCCCTCTAATCATCTAAGTGATCAGGTGATCCAAATCAACTAAACCATGTCCGATCATCATGTGAGATGGAGTAGTTTTCAATGGTGAACATCACTATGTTGATCATATCTACTATATGATTCACGCTCGACCTTTCGTTCTCCAGTGTTCCGAGGCCATATCTGCATATGCTAGGCTCGTCAAGCTTAACCCGAGTATTCTGCGTGTGCAAAACTGGCTTGCGCCCGTTGTAGATGAACATTGAGCTTATCACACCCGATCATCACGTGGTGTCTCGGCATGAAGAACTTTGGCAACGGTGCATACTCAGGGAGAACACTTTTACCTTGAAATTTAGTGAGAGATCATCTTATAATGCTACCGTCAATCAAAGCAAAATAAGATGTATAAAAGATAAACATCACATGCAATCAAAATATGTGATATGATATGACCATCATCATCTTGTGCCTTTGATCTCCATCTTCAAAGCATCGCCATGATCTCCATGGTCACTGGCATGACACCATGATCTCTATCATCTTGATCTATATCAATGTGTCGTCACATGGTCGTCTCGCCAACTATTGCTCTTGCAACTATTGCTATCGCATAGCGATAAAGTAAAACAATTATTTGGCGCTTGCATCTTATGCAATAAAGAGACAACCATAAGGCTTCTATCAGTTGCCGATAACTTCAGCAAAACATGATCATCTCATACAACAACTTATATCTCATCACGTCTTGACCATATCACATCACAACATGCCCTGCAAAAACAAGTTAGACGTCCTCTACTTTGTTGTTGCAAGTTTTACGTGGCTGCTACGGGCTTAGCAAGAACCGTTCTTACCTACGCATAAAAACCACAACGATATTTCATCAAGTTAGTGTTGTTTTAACCTTCACAAGGACTGGACGTAGCCACACTCGATTCAACTAAAGTTGGAGAAACTGACACCCGGCAGCCACCTGTGTGCAAAGCACGTCGGTAGAACCAGTCTCGCGTAAGCGTACGCGTAATGTCAGTCAGGGCCGCTTCATCCAACAATACCACCGAAGCAAAGTATGACATGCTGGTAAGCAGTATGACTTGTATCGCCCACAACTCATTTGTGTTCTACTCGTGCATATAACATCTACGCATAAACCTGGCTCTGATACTACTGTTGGGGAACGTAGTAATTTTAAAAAATTTCCTACACACATGCAAGATCATGGTGATGCATAGCAACGAGAGGGGAGAGTGTTGTCCATGTACCCTCGTAGACCGAAAGCGGAAGTGTTAGCACAATGCGGTTGATGTAGTCGTACGTCTTCACGATCCAACCGATCCAAGTACCGAACGTATGACACCTTCGAGTTCAGCACACGTTCAGCTCGATGACGTCCCACGAACTCCGATCCAGCAGAGCTTTACGAGAGAGTTTCGTCAGAACGATGGCGTGATGACGGTGTTGATGATGCTACCGACGCAGGGCTTCGCCTAAGCACTGCTACGATATTACCGAGGTGGAATATGGTGGAGGGGGGCACCGCACACGGCTGGGAGAGATCAACAGATCAACTTGTGTGTCTATGGGGTGCCCCCATCCCCGTATATAAAGGAGTGGAGGAGGGGAGGGGCCGGCTGAGGAGTCCTGGACTAGGGGGTGTCCGGATAGCCGAACTATCATCATTGGCCGGACTCCAAGACTATGAAGATACAAGATTGAAGACTTCGTCCCATGTCCGGATGGGACTTTCCTTGGCGTGGAAGGCAAGCTTGGCGATACGGATATGTAGATCTCCTACCATTGTAACCGACTCTGTGTAACCCTAGCCCTCTCCAGTGTCTATATAAACCGGAGGGTTTTAGTCCGTAGGACGAAGAACAATCATACCATAGGCTAGCTTCTCGGGTTTAGCCTCCTTGATCTCGTGGTAGATCTACTCTTGTACTACCCATATCATCAATATTAATCAAGTAGGAGTAGGGTTTTACCTCCACCGAGAGGGCCCGAACCTGGGTAAAAACATCGTGTCCCTTGTCTCCTGTTACCATCCGCCTAGACGCACAGTTCGGGACCCCCTACCCGAGATCCGCCGGTTTTGACACCGACATTGGTGCTTTCATTGAGAGTTCCTCTGTGCCGTCACCTATAGGCCCAATGGCTCCTTCGACCATCAACAACAACGCGGTCCAGGGTGAGACTTTTCTCCCCGGACAGATCTTCGTATTCGGCGGCTTCGCACTGCGGGCCAATTCACTTGGCCATCTGGAGTAGATCGAAAGCCACGCCCCTGGCCATCAGGTCAGATTTGGAAGCCTGAACTATACGGCCGACATACGCGGAGACTTGATCTTCGACGGATTCGAGCCACAGCCGAGCGCGCCGCACTGTCACGATGGGCATGATTTAGCTCTGCTGCCGGACAGTGCCCTGGAGGCAGCACAAGAGTCCGCTCCGACCCTTAGCTCAGAACCGACTGCGCCGATCGAGGATGGGTGGCTGGACACCGCCTCGGGGCTGCTGCCTCTACGGCGATGGAGCCGAATACCGACCCTGTCCCTTGTGAAGCCCGTGACTCCAAGGTGTCGGACTCCTCTCTGGACCCTGAACCTTCCGCGCCCCTGCCAATCGAATCCGATTGGGCGCCGATCATGGAGTTCACCTCTGCGGACATCTTTCATCACTCGCCTTTTGGCGACATTATGAATTCGCTAAAGCGTCTCTCTTTATCAGGAGAGCCCTGGCCGGATTATGGTCAAAACGGTTGGGATGCGGACGACGAAGAAATTCAAAGCCCACCCACCACCCACTTCGTAGCTACTGTCGATGACTTAACCGACATGCTAGATTTCGACTCCGAAGATATTGACGGTATGGACGACGATGCCGGAGACGACCAAGAACCAGCGCCTACAGGGCACTGGAAAGCCACCTCGTCATATGACATATACATGGTGGACACCTCAAAGGATGGAAATGGCGATGGAACAACGGAGGATGACCCCTCCAAAAAGCAGCCTAAGCGCCAGCGTCAGCGGCGCCGCTCCAAATCCCACCACAGCAAGAATGGAGATTTTGGCACCGGAGATAATAACACCCCGGACAGTGCCGAAGACAACCCCCTCCAGCAAGATTCAGCACAGGAGGACGGAGAAGCCAGCCCTCGTGAGAGAGCGGCAGACAAAGAGGTAGAGGACGACAATTACATGCCTCCCTCCGGAGACAAGGCAAGCCTCGACGACGACGAATTTGTCGTGCCTGAGGATCCCGTCGAACAAGAGCGTTTCAAACGCAGGCTTATGGCCACGGCAAGCAGCCTCAAGAAAAAGCAGCAATAGCTTAGAGCTGACCAAGACTTGCTAGCCGACAGATGGACTGAAGTCCTTGCGGCCGAAGAGTATGAACTCGAACGCCCCTCCAAAAGCTACCCCAAACGCAAGCTGCTGCCCCGATTAGAGGAGGAAGCACATAAACCTACATCACCAGCGCACACTACGGCCGACCGGCCACCTCGTGGCCGCGACAGAGAGGCCTCTAGGCCCTCCACTAAAGCCGCACCCCGGCGTCGCTCGAAAAGTACAAATCCACAGTGGAATGTGCCGGACTTGCGAGACATATTGGAGGATAAGGCGAGGGAAACAAGATCAATCTACAGATCGCATGGGCGCCCCACGACCCACGACGACTACCGTCGCGCCGGATACAGCAACTCCGGCCGGGCCGAGCACAGCAGACAAAGCTCGTTTGAGCTACGTCGTGATATAGTCCAATACAGAGGCGCCGCACACCCACTATGCTTCACAGATGAAGTAATGGATCATCAAATCCCCGAAGGGTTCAAACCCGTGAACATTGAATCCTACGATGGCACAACGGATCCTGCGGTTTGGATCAAAGACTATCTCCTTCATATCCACATGGCCCGCGGTGATGATCTTCACGCCATCAAATACCTCCCACTTAAGCTTAAAGGACCAGCTCGGCATTGGCTCAACAGCCTGCCAGCAGAATCAATTGGGTGTTGGGAGGACCTAGAAGCCGCATTCCTCGATAACTTCCAGGGCACATATGTGCGACCACTAGATGCCGATGACCTAAGCCACATAATTCAGCAGCCAGACGAATCGTCCAGACAATTCTGGACACAGTTCTTAACCAAGAAAAATCAAATCGTCGACTGTCCGGATGCAGAGGCCCTTGCAGCCTTCAAACACAACATCCGCGACGAATGGCTTGCCCGGCACCTAGGACAGGAAAAGCTGAAACCAATGGCAGCCCTCACATCACTCATGACCCGCTTCTGTGCGGGAGAAGACAGCTGGCTAGCTTGTAGTAACAACCTAACCAAAAATTCTGGTAGTTCGGATACCAAAGACAGCAATGGCAGGTCGCGTCGCAATAAGCACAAGCGCTGCATTAACGGCGATAATACTAAAGATACGGCAGTCAACGCCGGATTCAGAGGCTCTAAACCCGGAGAGCGGAAAAAGCCATTCAAAAGAACTACTCCGGGCCCGTCCAATTTGGACCGGATACTCGATCGCTCGTGCCAGATACACGGCACCCCCGAAAAGCCAGCTAATCACACCAACAGAGATTGTTGGGTGTTCAAGTAGGCAGGCAAGTTAATCGCCGAAGGCAACGACAAGGGGCTGCATAGCGATGACGAGGAGGAGACACGGCCGCCGAACAATAAAGGACAGAAGGGTTTCCCCCCACAAGTGCGGACGGTGAACATGATATACACAACCCACATACCCAAAAGGGAGCGGAAGCGTGCGCTCAGGGACGTATACGCGATGGAGCAAGTCGCCCCAAAGTTCAATCCGTGGTCCTCCTGCCCGATCACTTTTGATTGAAGGGACCACGCCACCAGTATCCGCCATGGCGGATTCACCACATTGGTTTTAGACCCAATCGTCGATGGATTTCACCTCACTAGAGTCCTGATGGACGGCGGCAGCAGCCTGAACCCGCTTTATCAGGATACAGTGCGCAAGATGGGCATAGACCCCTCAAGGATTAAACCCACAAAGACGACCTTCAAAGGCGTCATACCAGGTGTAGAGGCCAATTGTACAGGCTTAGTTACACTTGAAGTGGTCTTCGGATCCCCGGATAACTTCCGAAGCGAGGAGTTAATCTTTGACATAGTCCCGTTCCGCAGTTGCTATCATGCACTGCTCGGACGAACCGCATTTGCAAAGTTCAATGTAGTGCCGCACTACGCATACCTCAAGCTTAAGATGCCAGGCCCTCGAGGAGTCATCACGATCAACGGAAACACCGAACGCTCTCTCCGAACGGAGGAGCATACAGCGGCTCTCGCAGCGGAAGTACAGAGTAGCCTCCTAAGGCAATTCTCGAGTCCAACTGTTGAGCGACCGGACACCGTCAAGCGCGCCCGGAGTAACCTAAAACAAGACCACCTGGCACGTTCGGAGCACGCGTAGCAATGCGGCCCCAACCCCAGCCCTCGCGAATTCGCGAGACCAGTACCACGCGTACATCACTACGCTCTGGAGGTACCATGGGCATCGGGGGAGGGGCACGACCACGGCATGCCCAGAGTGCGGATCAACCACACCAGGGGCTCCCAAATTTTTCATTCCTTTTTTCTTATTCTCAGGACTCCGTTTTCCAGAAGCCCTGTCCGGCAGTAGATCTGCCGAACTCACGATGCAACAGCCAGGGAAGCAGAAAGGCTACGACGAGTATCCAGGTGGTCTCCATTATGAGCATTATACCTGTTTTACATACCATTCCGCAGCCTACCCCTGGAAGGGGACATGTTAAATAGTCCCACCCCTCGCTTATTGCACTATTTGTATCATTCTGCCTTTATTGCAGTATCTTTTGAATAACCAATGCATCGCTTTTTGCCTATCATTGCATTCCTTTTTATATATGTTCACTTATGACATGTCGCACCCGTACGCTTTGGTACGGCCAAATACACTAGGGGCTTAAGTTCCCCAAATTATGGTGTGATAAGTCCGAACACTTTCACAAGTGCGGCACCCCGAACTTATAGCATTATATGCATCGGCTCCGAATCATGTCTTGGGTCAATAGTTGGGTTTGCCCGGCTCCCATGTTTTTGTACCTTACGTTCCGTTATATTGGCTAAGGTAGCGCTGGGAGAACCACTGCGATTGTGCCCCAGTTGAGCTGGGTCGAGCACCTCAGTGGAGAAAGCTAAAACTGACCGTCATGATAAGGCGAGAGCTGGTTGCTATTCGAGAGGTCTTTTCGAGTCCCTAAAGACTTATGCCGCTTAGAGCGAGGAGCCGGCTTTGTCCGGCCCCAGGCGTGGATAGCGCCCCGAATTCGGCCTTCCGAACACTAGGGGCTTCGCCGAAATTTAAAATTATAGAATTCTATGGCTAAGTGAGAGTGTTCAAGCATTATAAGTCCGGTTGCCTCGTTCATTGTGTTGAGCGCCTCCCTAGAAGGACCAAAAAATGGGAACAAGAGCGCTCAAGTTTATCCCGAACACCCCAGCACTCGTGGCATGGGAGCTAAAGCCAACGACTTGCCATCTCTCAGATTTGATAAACGGCTGCACAGAAGGTAATATTTTAAATTAACAAAAGTTGCTTAGCGCATATGAACAAAGTTTTCAGTGCACAGGATAACAAAATGCGAGTCTACTCAAAAATTACATCTTTGGAGCATTCACCCGCAATAATGCGGGCACCCTTCAGGACACCCTTATAATACATCTCGGGCGTGTGATACTTATTGCCCGACGGTGGCGCGTCCGTCACAAGCTTCTCGGCGTCCACCTTGCCCCAGTGCACCTTAGCGCGGGCAAGGGCCCGACGGGCACCTTCAATACAGGCGGAGTGCTTGATGACTTCAACCCATGGACATGCGTCCACCAGCCGCCGCACCAGACCGAAGTAGCTCCCAAGCATGGCTTCTTTGGGCCAAAGCCGACTATGAGGCCCTTCATGGCCTGTTCGGCCACCTTGTGGAGCTCGACCAGCTGCTTTAGCTGGTCGCTCAGGGGCACCGATGTCCGGCCTCAGCATACTGAGACCTGAACACCTTTTCCGTCGAGCTCCCCTCCTCGGCTCTGTAGAACGCGGCAGCATCGGACATGCTACGAGGCAGATCTGCGAACGCTCCTGGAGAGCTCCGAATTTGGGTAAGTAACAAGTAATTCACTTTTACATGCTTGCTTTGCATGAAGAATGCCTTACCCGCCTCTATCTTCTTTACTGCCTCGATTTCCTGGAGGGCCTTTTGGGCCTCGGCCTTAGCGGCTTTGGCACTCTCAAGAGCCGACGCGAGCTCGGACTCTCGAGTCTTCGAGTCACGCTCCAAACTCTCGTGTTTTTCCATGAGAGCCTGGAGCTCTTGCCGTACCTCCGCCACCCGCGCCTCCTGCCTCTCTCACTCGGTGCGTTCCACGGCCGCATTGCGTTTGGCCGCGGACACCGCCTCCTTCAGGGTCGCCACCTCGTTCGTAGCCCCTAGAGTACCCATGTTATTCCTGTCATTTTTTGCAACCAAAATCCTTTTCTATAAGGTACAACTTTAATAAGGTGTTACTTACCTTCCTTGTCCTCGAGCTGCTTCTTGGCACGGCCGAGCTCGCTCTCGGACCGCTCGAGGCTCTGCTTCAAGGCATTGACCTCTGCAGTCAGTGCGGTAGAGGTCAGCAGCGCAGCCTGCATTCCCATATTGACATATTTGTGTTAGACTCCTGCGTATATATTTTTAGATCCTCAGTTCGGCTTTTCTTTCCGAACACCGAACCGAGCATGAGGGGCTACTGTCTATGCGGTACTATTTTTACATATCTTAATCACATACCTCAAAGCCTGTTAGAAGGCTGGTACAGGCTTCGGTCAGCCCCCTCTTGGCGAACTGAACCTTCTGAATCACCGCACTCATGACAGTGCGGTGCTCCTCGTTGATGGAAGCGCCGTTGAGCGCCTCCAGCAAGTTATCCGGTGCCTCCGGTTGGACGGAGGCCACCGGCATCACTGTCTCGCCCTTATCACGAAGGGGCCGCCCGCCGGACTCCGGAACCACCAAAGGTTCCAGTGCGGAGTCCGGTCCAAAGTCTGGGAGGTTGCCCTGCGGCACCTCCAGGGCCTCCTCCTCCTGGCTGGTCCCCTTCTTGGACCCCACCTCGGCGTCGTCTGCATCACAGGGGGAGGAGGCGGTCGGAAGTGAAGCGCTATTCACATCCGACGAACCCAGGGACCCGCCTGACGAAGCGGGGAGATCGTCCTTGGGCGGACTACATGGTTGTATTCGGCGTTAGAAGACTCTATGCGACGAAAGAAAAATCATGAGTTATTCTGGAATCCGGACACTTACGATCTCGCCAGGGGCTTGGCCCTCGAGGGCCACTCCTCTTCACTGTCATCGGCGTTGGTGGAACAGTCCGGAGGAAGGGTCCTTCCCTTCTTGGACCCTTCGGCCTCCCCTGTTGGGGAAGCTTTCCTCTTCTTCTCCCCCCCCCGCTGGGGGAGAGGCTTCTTTCTTCTCCTCCTCGTCTTCGTGGGAGGAGTCCGCCTCGGAGTCATCGGACGAGGAGTCCGATAACACCTGGCGCCGGGAACTCCTCCGGGTTCCCGTGGCCTTCTTCTTGGCCTTCTTCTCCGGCACCACGTAAGGCGCCGGGACCAGCAGCCCTGTCAAACGGGCATCCGCTGGGTCTTCTGGAAGGGGGGCCGGACAGTTAACCTGTCCGGACGTCTTCTGCCAGGCCTATTAAAGGTAATGGGAGTTCAGATCCCACATAGAATCAAACTATGGAAAGCAAGTGCCCCATAAAGGATAATATAGCTTACCTCGCCAGCCGGACGCTGCGAGCTAAATCAGCGATCTTCAGTAGCGGATGCGGGAGCCTCGGCGCCCTTGAACAGCACCCTCCAGGCCTCTTCGTACGTAGTGTCGAAGAGCCTGCTCAAGGTCTGGTGCTGTGCCGGATCGAACTCCCACAGGTTGAAATCCCGCTGTTGGCACGGGAGAATCCAGCGGATGAGCATGACCTGGACTACGTTGACAAGCTTGAGCTTCTTGTTCACCAGGGTTTGGAGACAGGATTGGAGTCCGGTCAGCTCCTCCGAATCGCCCCACAACAGGCCCTTCTCTTTCCAGGAGGTGAGTCGCGTGGGGATGCCAGATCTGAATTCGGGGGCCGCTGCCCATTTAGGGTCACGCGGCTCGGTGACATAGAACCATCCCAATTGCCACCCTTTGATGGTTTCCACGAAGGCGCCCTCGAGCCAGGTGACGTTGGGCATCTTGCCCACCATGGCGCCTCCGCACTCCGCTTGGCGGCCACCCACTACCTTCGGCTTGACATTAAAAGTCTTTAGCCATAAGCCGAAATGGGGCTGGATGCAGAGGAAGGCCTCGCCCATGACGATAAACGCCGAGATGTTGAGGATAAAATTTGGGGCCAGATCATGGAAATCCAGGCCATAGTAGAACATGAGCCCCCGGATAAACGGGTGGAGTGGGAAGCCCAGTCCGTGGAGGAAATGGGGAAGGAACACCACCCTCTCATGGGGCCTGGGGGTGGGGACGAGCTGCCCTTCGTCGGGGAGCCGGTGCGCGATATCACTGGACAAATATCCAGCCTTGCGCAACTTTTTGATGTGCCCCTCCGTGACGGAGGAGGCCATCCACTTGCCTCCCGCTCCGGACATGGTCGGAGAAGGTTGAGGTGAAATGTGCGGACTTGGGCGCTGGAGCTCGAGTGCGCAGAGATGGATAAGCAAAGGAGGAAGAAGGCGTAGGTAAAAAGGTGGATCCTCATCCCCTTATATATGGGCGGACGAAGCTATGCGTCCCCACCAGCCCGGTAAAACTCGCTTATCTCCCAAGCGCCGCAATCAATGGCGCGGTTGGGTTACCCACGTCCGTATTGATGAGAATCCCG
Organism: Triticum aestivum; assembly: GCF_018294505.1. Taxonomy (NCBI): domain Eukaryota; kingdom Viridiplantae; phylum Streptophyta; class Magnoliopsida; order Poales; family Poaceae; genus Triticum; species Triticum aestivum. Next base: position 286,216,735 of record NC_057810.1, on the reverse strand, counting down.
GAATAAGGGGACACGATCCCTGCTTTGACAAGACGTGCCAAGGAAACCGCTTCGCTAAACGCGCTGAGGTGGAACAATAAAAACAATTCGAGTAAAGTCTTGGCCGTGGTGTGACGTCATACCACGAAATACGTCAGCAGATTGGACTTGTGTAAATATTATTCTCTCTACGGTGGTATGTGGAATTTATTTTGCAGAGCCGGACACTATCCTGGTGTTCACAATCTTCTATGAATTATTCGGAGGAGGAACCCGCCTTGCAATGCCGAAGACAATATGCGCGCCGGACTCGTCGTCATTGAAGTCTGGTTCAGGGGCTACTGAGGGAGTCCTGGACTAGGGGGTGTCCGGATAGCCGAACTATCATCATTGGCCGGACTCCAAGACTATGAAGATACAAGATTGAAGACTTCGTCCCGTGTACGGATGGGACTTTCCTTGGCGTGGAAGGCAAGCTTGGCGATACGGATATGTAGATCTCCTACCATTGTAACCGACTCTGTGTAACCCTAGCCCTCTCCGGTGTCTATATAAACCGGAGGGTTTTAGTCCGTAGGACGAAGAACAATCATACCATAGGCTAGCTTCTAGGGTTTAGCCTCCTTGATCTTGTGGTAGATCTACTCTTGTACTACCCATATCATCAATATTAATCAAGCAGGAGTAGGGTTTTACCTCCACCGAGAGGGCCCGAACCTGGGTAAAAACATCGTGTCCCTTGTCTCCTGTTACCATCCGCCTAGATGCACAGTTCGGGACCCCCTACCTGAGATCCGCCGGTTTTGACACCGACACCGGCCCTCTCTATGGCGCGCCCTGGGGATTCCTACTCCCACCGGGAGTAGGATTCCCCCCTTCCATGTAGTAGGAGTAGGAGTCAAGGAAAGGGAGAAGAGAAGAGGAGGAAGGAGGGGGCGCAGCCCCTCCCCCTAGTCCAATTCGGACTAGGCCCTTGGGGGGGTGCAGCCTCCCCTCTCTCTTTCCCTAAATCCCAATAAGGCCCATATACTCCCCGGTGAATTCCCGTAACTCTCCGGTACTCCGATAAATACCCGAATCACTCGGAACCTTTCCGATGTCCGAATATAGTCATCCAATATATCGATCTTTACGTCTCAACCATTTCGAGACTCCTCGTCATGTCCCCAATCTCATTCGGGACTCCGAACTACCTTCGGTACATCAAAACACATAACTCTTAATATAAATCGTTACCGAATGTTAAGCATGCGGACCCTACGGGTTCGAGAACTATGTAGACATGACCGAGACATGTCTTCGGTCAATAACCAATAGCAGAACCTAGATGCTCATATTGGCTCCCACATATTCTACGAAGATCTGTATCAGTCAAACCCCATAACAACATACGTTGTTCCCTTTGTCATCGGTATATTACTTGCCCGAGATTCGATCGTCGGTATCTCAATACCTAGTTCAATCTTGTTACCGGCAAGTCTCTTTACTCGTTATGTAATGCATCATCCCTCAACTAACTCATTAGTCACATTGCTTGCAAGGCTTATAGTGATGTGCATTACCGAGAGGGCCCAGAGATACCTCTCCGACAATCGGAGTGACAAATCCTAATCTCGAAATACGCCAACTCAACAAGTACCTTCGGAGACACCTGTAGAGCACTTTATAATCACCCAGTTATGTTGTGACGTTTGGTAGCACACAAAGTGTTCCTCCGGTAAACGGGAGTTGCGTAATCTCATAGTCATAGGAACATGTATAAGTCATGAAGAAAGCAATAACAACATACTAAACGATCAAGTGCTAAGCTAACGGAATGAGTCAAGTCAATCACATAATTCTCTAATGATGTGATCCCATTAATCAATGACAACTCATGTCTATGGCTAGGAAACTTAACCATCTTTGATTCAACGAGCTAGTCAAGTAGGGGCATACTAGTGACATTATGTTTGTCTATGTATTCACACATGTACTAAGTTTCCGGTTAATACAATTCTAGCATGAATAATAAACATTTATCATGAAATAAAGAAATAAATAATAACTTTATTATTGCCTCTAGGGCATATTTCCTTCACATCCATTACTCAGTTCAACCTGGCTGAGTAAAAACAGGTTCTGGGCCATGTTCTACATCATGTTTGGTTGCGTGCATTAGGGTACCAACCCCCCTCCCCCCAAACGTTTTGTTGCCCATGTCGTGATTTTTGGCTGGGCTCATGCACCACACGACGTATGGTTGCACACATTCGACTCGATGTAGTAACCTCATATGCCTATGTGGTGACCTTATCTACCACCTCCCTAACAAGTGATCATTGCATGTTACATATGATCACGATGATCATAGGATAAAAGCAACACTGCAATGGCGACAAACTAAAAGGATATTATCTAGTTCTTCATCCCACACTACCGCCTAACCTGCACCCTTGCCTACTTCAGGATAGCTCTTCTCTTTGATTGCAAAGTTGGAGTAATCATCCTCTGCCTCATGCATACTCTTAAATCCTTTGTAGCAGCTGTCTTTGTAACCTTTCACTTGTTCATGGCATGTCTGCCATGAACCATAGACTCCTAGAACCCCACCTGAGTATGCCAAATACCACTTCATCTACCAAGGCTAAAGAGCAACAGTTCAAACAATAGGCAAATATGGAATAAAAGCAACATAGGTATGTCTAGTCATATACCCAAAAAGCACCACAAGTTCATCCTAACTACTATGGTGTCATCCTACCACCACATCCCAAAGAGGATGTAATCCTACCACCGCAAGTTAACCATCAACATGATGGGTTAGCATATAACACCTCATCAAAGTATATAGGCCAACAATTGTTTTAAAGCCCTAGCTACCAAAATGGACATCACCATCATGCACGCCATCACTACCACCAGACCAATAGGTGGCTAAGAGTAGCACCATCAAAGCCTCCTGACTAAAGCCACCTCGTTCACTGCATCGGTCATGCTGCTAAAGATGTTGAGCTCCTCCTCCATCAAGCCTCCCATGTTCCTATTTCTCCCATGAGAAGGATAGTGATCACCACCAGCAACCTCCTCAGGACCATCAAGGATGATGGCCTCAGTGTTGGAAATATGCCCTAGAGGCAATAATAATAGTATTATTATATTTCTTTGTTCCTGATAATTGTCTTTTATTCATGCTATAACTGTATTATCCGGAAATCGTAATACACGTGTGAATACATAGACCACAATATGTCCCTAGTGAGCCTCTAGTTGACTAGCTCGTTGTGATCAACAGATACTCATGGTTTCCTGGCTATGGACATTGGATGTCGTTGATAACGGGATCACATCATTAGGAGAATGATGTGATGGACAAGACCCAATCCTAAGCATAGCACAAAGGTCGTTTAGTTCGTTTGCTAGAGCTTTGCCAATGTCAAGTATCTCTTCCTTCGACCATGAGATCGTGTAACTCCCGGATACCATAGGAGTGCCTTGGGTGTATCAAATGTCACAACGTAACTGGGTGACTATAAAGGTGCATTACAGGTATCTCCGAAAGTATCTGTTGGGTTGACACGGATCGAGACTGGGATTTGTCACTCCGTATGACGGAGAGGTATCTCTGGGCCCACTCGGTAATGCATCATCATAATGAGCTCAAGGTGACCAAGGTGTTGGCCACGGGATCATGCATTACGGTACGAGTAAAGTGACTTGCCGGTAATGAGACTGAACAAGGTATTGGGATACCGACGATCGAGTCTCGGGCAAGTAACGTACCGATTGACAAAGGGAATTGTATACAGGGTTTGATCGAATCCTCGACATCGTGGTTCATCCGATGACAACATCAAGGAGCATGTGGGAGCCATCATGGGTATCCAGATCCCGCTGTTGGTTATTGACCTGAGAGCGTCTCGGTCATGTCTGCATGTCTCCCGAACCCGTAGGGTCTACACACTTAAGGTTCGGTGACGCTAGGGTTATTAGGAAGACTAGTATGTGACTACCGAATGTTGTTCGGAGTCCCGGATGAGATCCCGGACGTCACGAGGAGTTCCAGAAGGGTCCGGAGGTAAAGATTTATATATGGGAAGTTGTCAAACGGACATCGGTAAGTTTCGGGGTCATACCGGGGCCACCGGAAGGGTTCCGGAGGACCACCGGGTGGGGCCACCCCTCCCGGGGGACCACATGGGCTGCGTGGGGCAGGGAGCCAGCCCCTAGTGGGCTGGGCGCGCCTCCCCACCCAGGCCCATGCGGCTAGGGCAAGGGGAGGGGAAACCCTAAAGGGGGCGCCCCCTGGCTTGGGGGGCAAGCCACCCTCTCACCCCTCTCCCTTTGGCCGCCGCCCCCCCCCCCTAGGGTTTTCCCTAGAGGGCCGGCCCCCCTTGCCCCCTTCCCCTATATATAGAGGGGTGAGGGGAGGGCTGCAATACACAAGTCAAGGCGCAGCCCCTCCCCTCCCCAACATCTCTCCTCCTCCATACGTGCTTGGTGAAGCTCTGTCGGAGTACTGCTGTACCAACTGCACCACGCCGTCGTGCTGCCGTTGGAGCGATCTTCCTCAACCTCTCCTCCCCCCTTGCTGGATCAAGAAGGAGGAGACGTCTCCTGTCCCGTACGTGTGTTGAACGCGGAGGTGATGTCCGTTCAGTACTTGGTCATCGGTGATCTGAATCACGTCGAGTACGACTCCATCATCACCATCCCCTTGCAAGCTTCCGCACGCGATCTACAAGTGGTATGTAGATGCAAAATCACTCCCTTGACTCGTTTCTTGGATGAACTCATAGATGATCTTGGTGAAACCGTAGGAAATTTTTTAATTTTCTGCAACGTTCCCTAACAGTGGCATCATGAGCTAGGTCTATGCGTAGTTCTCTTTGCACGAGTAGAACACAATTTTGTTGTGGGCGTGGATCTTGTCAACTTACTTGCCTATACTAGTCTTTTCTTGTTTCAACGGTATTGTGGGATGAAGCGGCCCGGACCAACCTTACACGTACGCTTACGTGAGACCGGTTCCACCGATTGACATGCACTAGTTGCATAAGGTGGCTGGCGGGTGTCTGTCTCTCCCACTTTAGTTGGAGCAGATTCGATGAAAAGGGCCCTTATGAAGGGTAAATAGAAGTTGACAAAATCAAGTTATGGTTATTCGTAGGTAAGAAAACTTTCTTACTAGAACCCAATTGCAGCCACGTAAAAGATGCAACAACAATTAGAGGACGTCTAACTTGTTTTTGCAGCGATTGAACATGTGATGTGATATGGCCAGAAGTTGTGATGAATGATGAATTGTGATGTATGAGATCATGTTCTTGTAATAGGATTCACGACTTGCATGTCGATGAGTATGACAACCGGCAGGAGACATAGGAGTTGTCTTTATTTTTTTGTATGACCTGCGTGTCATTGAAGAACGCCATGTAACTTGCTTTACTTTATTGCTAAACGCGTTAGCTATAGAAGTAGAAGTAGTCGTTGGCATGACAACTTCATGAAGACACGATGATGGAGATCATGATGATGGAGATCATGGTGTCAAGCCGGTGACAAGATGATCATGGAGCCCCGAAGATGGAGATCAATGGAGCTATGTGATATTGGACATATCATGTCACAACTATATAATTGCATGTGATGTTTATTATGTTTTTGCATCTTGTTTACTTAGGACGACGGTAGTAAATAAGATGATCCCTTATAAAATTTCAAGGAGTGTTCTCCCCTAACTGTGCACCGTTGCTACAATTCGTCGCTTCTAAGCACCACGTGATGATCGGGTGTGATGGATTCTTACGTTCACATACAACGGGTGTAAGACAGTTTTACACAGCGAAAACACTTAGGGTTAACTTGACAAGCCTAGCATGTGCAGACATGGCCTCGGAACACGGAGACCGAAAGGTCGAACACGAGTCGTATGGAAGATGCGATCAACATGAAGATGTTCACCGACGATGACTAGTCCGTCTCACGTGATGATCGGACATGGGCTAGTCGACTCGGATCGTATAACACTTAGATGACCAAAGGGATGTCTAATCTAAGTGGGAGTTCATAATTTGATTAGAACTTAATTATCATGAACTTAGTCTAAAACCTTTGCAAATATGTCTTGTAGATCAAATGGCCAACGCTCATGTCAACATGAACTTCAACGCGTTCCTAGAGAAAACCAAGCTAAAAGATGATGGTAGCAACTATACGGACTGGGTCCGGAACCTGAGGATCATCCTCATAGCTGCCAGGAAACAATATGTCCTATAAGGACCGTTAGGTGATGCTCCCATCCCAGAGAACCAAGACATTATGAATGCTTGGCAAACTTGCGCTGATGATTACTCCCTCGTTCAGTGCGGCATGCTTTACAGCTTAGAACCGGGGCTCCAAAAGCGTTTTGAGCATCACGGAGCATATGAGATGTTCGAAGAGTTGAAACTAGTTTTTCAAGATCACGCCCGGGTCGAGAGATATGACATCTCCGACAAGTTCTATAGTTGTAAGATGGAGGAAAACAGTTCTGTCAGTGAGCACATACTCAAGATGTCTGGGTTGCACAACCGTATGACCCAGCTGAATATTAACCTCCCAGATGAGGCGGTCATTGACAGAATCCTCCAGTCGCTCCCACCAAGCTACAAGAGCTTTGTGATGAACTACAACATGCAGGGGATGGGAAAGACCATTCCTAAAGTGTTCTCGATGCTGAAGTCAGCAGAGGCTGAAATCAAGAAAGAACATCAAGTGTTGATGGTCAATAAGACCACTAAGTTCAAGAAGGGCAAGGGTAAGAAGAACTTCAAGAAGGACGGCAAGGAGGTTGCCGCGCCCGGTAAGCCAGTTACCGGGAAGAAGTCAAAGAATGGACCCAAGCCTGAGACTGAGTGCTTTTATTGCAAGGGGAAGGGTCACTGGAAGCGGAACTGCCCCAAATACTTAGCGGATAAGAAGGCCGGCAACACCAAAGGTATATTTGATATACATGTAATTGATGTGTACCTTACCAGTACTCGTAGTAACTACTGGGTATTTGATACCGGTGCCGTTGCTCATATTTGTAACTCACAGCAGGAGCTGCGGAATAAACGGAGACTGGCGAAGGACGAGGTGATGATGCGCGTCGGGAATGGTTCCAGAGTCGATGTGATCGCCATCGGCACGCTGCCTCTACATTTACCCACGGGATTAGTTTTGAACCTTAATAATTGTTATTTAGTGCCAAGTTTGAGCATGAACATTGTATCTGGATCTCGTTTAATACGAGATGGCTACTCATTTAAGTCTGAGAATAATGGTTGTTCGATTTATATGAGAGATATGTTTTATGGTCATGCTCCGATGGTCAATGGTTTATTCTTAATGAATCTCGAGCGTAATGTTACACATGTTCATAGTGTGGATGCCAAAAGATGTAAAGTTGATAACGATAGTCCCACATACTTGTGGCACTGCCGCCTTGGTCACATTGGTGTCAAGCGCATGAAGAAGCTCCATGCTGATGGACTTTTAGAGTCTCTTGATTATGAATCGTTTGACACATGCGAACCATGCCTCATGGGCAAAATGACCAAGACTCCATTCTCCGGAACAATGGAGCGAGCAACCAACTTGTTCGAAATCATACATACCGATGTATGCGGTCCAATGAGCGTTGAGGCTCGCGGAGGATATCGTTATGTTCTCACTCTCACCGATGATTTAAGTAGATATGGGTATGTTTACTTAATGAAACACAAGTCTGAGACCTTCGAAAAGTTCAAGGAATTTTAGAATGAGGTAGAGAATCAACATGACCGAAAGATAAAGTTCCTACGATCAGATCGTGGAGGAGAATACTTAAGTCACGAATTTGGTACACACTTGAGGAAATGTGGAATCGTTTCACAACTCACGCCGCCTGGAACACCTCAGCGTAACGGTGTGTCCGAACGTCATAATCGCACTCTATTAGATATGGTGCGGTCTATGATGTCTCTTACCGATTTACCGCTATCATTTTGGGGATACGCTCTAGAGACAACTACATTCACTTTAAATAGGGCACCGTCTAAATCCGTTGAGACGACACCGTATGAATTATGGTTTGGGAAGAAACCTAAGCTGTCGTTTCTAAAAGTTTGGGGATGCGATGCTTATGTCAAGAAACTTCAACCTGAAAAGCTCGAAACCAAGTCGGAAAAATGCGTCTTCATAGGATACCCTAAGGAAACTGTCGGGTATACCTTCTACTTAAGATCCGAAGGCAAGATCTTTGTTGCCAAGAACGGATACTTTCTGGAAAAAAAGTTTCTCTCGAAAGAAGTAAGTGGGAGGAAAGTAGAACTCGATGAAGTACTGCCTCTCGAACGGGAAAGTGGTGCAGCTCAGGAAAATGTTCCTGTGATGCCCACACCAACTGAAGAGGAAACCAATGATGATGATCAAGGTACTTCGGATCAAGTTGCTACTGAACTTCGTAGGTCCACAAGGACACGTTCCGCACCAGAGTGGTACGGCAACCCCGTCCTGGAAATCATGTTGTTAGACAACGGTGAACCTTCAAACTATGAAGAAGCAATGGCGGGCCCAGATTCCAACAAATGGCTTGAAGCCATGAAATCCGAGATAGAATCCATGTATGAAAACAAAGTATGGACTTTGACAGACTTGCCCGATGATCGGCGAGCGATAGAAAACAAATGGATCTTTAAGAAGAAGACGGACGCGGATGGTAATGTTACCATCTATAAAGCTCAACTTGTCGCTAAGGGTTATCGACAGGTTCAAGGGATTGACTACGACGAGACATTCTCTCCCGTAGCGAAGCTAAAGTCCGTCCGAATCATGTTAGCAATTGCCGCATACTATGATTATGAGATATGGCAGATGGACGTCAAAACGGCATTCCTTAACGGGCATCTTAAGGAAGAGCTGTATATGATGCAGCCTGAAGGTTTTGTCGATCCTAAGAACGCTGACAAAGTATGCAAGCTCCAGCGATCCATTTATGGGCTGGTGCAAGCATCTCGGAGTTGGAATATTCGCTTTGATGAGATGATCAAAGCGTTTGGGTTTACGCAGACTTATGGAGAAGCCTGCATTTACAAGAAAGTGAGTGGGAGCTCTGTAGCATTTCTCATATTATATGTAGATGACATACTCTTGATGGGAAATAATATAGAATTTCTGGACAGCATTAAGGCCTACTTGAACAAATGTTTTTCAATGAAGGACCTTGGAGAAGCTGCTTATATATTAGGCATCAAGATCTATAGAGATAGATCGAGACGCCTCATAGGTCTTTCACAAAGCACATACCTTGATAAGATTTTGAAAAGGTTCAAAATGGATCAGTCCAAGAAAGGGTTCTTACCTATGTTACAAGGTGTGAGATTGAGCACGGCTCAGTCACCGACCACGGCAAAAGATAAAGAAGAGATGAGTGTCATCCCCTATGCTTCAGCCATAGGATCTATTATGTATGCCATGCTGTGTACCAGACCTGATGTAAACCTTGCCGTAAGTTTGGTAGCAAGATACCAAAGCAATCCCGGCAAGGAACACTGGACAGCGGTCAAGAATATCCTGAAGTACCTGAAAAGGACAAAGGACATGTTTCTCGTTTATGGAGGAGACGAAGAGCTCGTCGTAAAGGGTTACGTCGAAGCTAGCTTCGACTCAGATCCGGATGACTCTAAGTCACAAACCGGATACGTGTATATGTTGAATGGTGGAGCAGTAAGCTGGTGCAGCTGCAAGCAGAGCGTCGTGGCAGGATCTACATGTGAAGCGGAGTACATGGCAGCCTCGGAGGCAGCGCATGAAGCGATTTGGGTGAAGGAGTTCATCACCGACCTAGGAGTCATACCCAATGCGTCGGGGCCAATCAAACTCTTCTGTGACAACACTGGAGATATTGCCCTTGCCAAGGAGCCCAGGTTTCACAAGAAGACCAGGCACATCAAGCGTCGTTTCAACTCCATCCGTGAAAATGTTCAAGATGGAGACATAGAAATTTGCAAAGTACATACGGATCTGAATGTCGCAGATCCGTTGACTAAACCTCTCTCGCGAGCAAAACATGATCAACACCAGAACTCTATGGGTGTTCGATTCATCACAATGTAACTAGATTGGTGACTCTAGTGCAAGTGGGAGACTGTTGGAAATATGCCCTAGAGGCAATAATAATAGTATTATTATATTTCTTTGTTCATGATAATTGTCTTTTATTCATGCTATAACTGTATTATCCGGAAATCGTAATACACGTGTGAATACATAGACCACAATATGTCCCTAGTGAGCCTCTAGTTGACTAGCTCGTTATGATCAACAGATAGTCATGGTTTCCTGGCTATGGACATTGGATGTTGTTGATAACGGGATCACATCATTAGGAGAATGATGTGATGGACAAGACCCAATCCTAAGCATAGCACAAAGGTCGTTTAGTTCGTTTGCTAGAGCTTTGCCAATGTCAAGTATCTCTTCCTTCGACCATGAGATCGTGTAACTCCCGGATACCGTAGGAGTGCCTTGGGTGTATCAAACGTCACAACGTAACTGGGTGACTATAAAGGTGCATTACAGGTATCTCCGAAAGTATCTGTTGGGTTGACACGGATCGAGACTGGGATTTGTCACTCCGTATGACGGAGAGGTATCTCTGGGCCCACTCGGTAATGCATCATCATAATGAGCTCAAGGTGACCAAGGTGTTGGCCACGGGATCATGCATTACGGTACGAGTAAAGTGACTTGCCGGTAACGAGACTGAACAAGGTATTGGGATACCGACGATCGAGTCTCGGGCAAGTAACGTACCGATTGACAAAGGGAATTGTATACAGGGTTTGATCGAATCCTCGACATCGTGGTTCATCTGATGACAACATCGAGGAGCATGTGGGAGCCATCATGGGTATCCAGATCCCGCTGTTGGTTATTGACCTAAGAGCGTCTCGGTCATGTCTGCATGTCTGCCGAACCCGTAGGGTCTACACACTTAAGGTTCGGTGACGCTAGGGTTATTAGGAAGACTAGTATGTGACTACCGAATGTTGTTCGGAGTCCCGGATGAGATCCCGGACGTCACGAGGAGTTCCGGAAGGGTTCGGAGGTAAAGATTTATATATGGGAAGTTGTCAAACGGACATCGGTAAGTTTCGGGGTCATATCGGGGCCACCGGAAGGGTTCCGGAGGACCACCGGGTGGGGCCACCCCTCCCGGGGGACCACATGGGCTGCGTGGGGCAGGGAGCCAGCCCCTAGTGGGCTGGGCGCGCCTCCCCACCCAGGCCCATGCGGCTAGGGCAAGGGGAGGGGAAACCCTAAAGGGGGCGCCCCCCTGGCTTGGGGGGCAAGCCACCCTCTCACCCCTCTCCCTTTGGCCGCCGCCCCCCCCTAGGGTTTTCCCTAGAGGGCCGGCCCCCCTTGCCCCCTTCCCCTATATATAGAGGGGTGAGGGGAGGGCTGCAATACACAAGTCAAGGCGCAGCCCCTCCCCTCCCCAACATCTCTCCTCCTCCATACGTGCTTGGTGAAGCTCTGTCGGAGTACTGCTGGACCAACTGCACCACGCCGTCGTGCTGCCGTTGGAGCGATCTTCCTCAACCTCTTCTCCCCCCTTGCTGGATCAAGAAGGAGGAGACGTCTCCCGTCCCGTAAGTGTGTTGAACGCGGAGGTGCTGTCCGTTCAGTACTTGGTCATCGGTGATCCGAATCACGTCGAGTACGACTCCATCATCACCATCCCCTTGCAAGCTTCCGCACGCGATCTACAAGTGGTATGTAGATGCAAACTCACTCCCTTGACTCGTTGCTTGGATGAACTCATAGATGGATCTTGGTGAAACCGTAGGAAAATTTTTAATTTTCTGCAACGTTCCCCAACACTCAGACTCTTGGGTGTATAGATACTCATGCATAGCGAACGAGAGGCTAATTGAAAGCCATGGCATGCTTGCCAGTAGCCAGACCGCATGAGAAGATGGTCTGCATCTGAGAGTTGTTCTGGATGGGAGTGTTGAGGAACTCAGTGTCCTTGGGGTGGTCCTAAGAAAGAAACACATCGATATTAGTTGTGATCGACATGTTAGAGCACAAAACCAAGTGCTATATTAGCTAACCGCGACGTGGACTTGGTAGTGCTCTGCCTCCATCGGGATCGCGAAGGTGTCCTGATCCCACTATGCTCCGCTAAGGTCTCTGGGCTTGGACACTCGGATCCATATGGATCTCCACTTCCCGAGGTGTTTGTAGACTAGGGTTGAGGTCACCTTTGTGCCACATAACTCAAAGACTTGCTTGGTAACAATGTTGAGGTGCACCTCCTTGAAGACCTAGTCAGTCCTAACCCCACTAGCGATGAACTCACACATCTTGTTAAGCATGAACGTGCTCAGGGAAGGCTGCCATTTCATTGTGTTCCCCTTCCTAGCCCCCCCAAATCGCTGCCTTTGTAGCCTTAGTAGCTGCCTCAGGCATCACCACCACTATAGATGATTGCACTACAGGCCCCTCAAACACATCTGCACCAGGAGGTCTCTGATCGGATAGCAGTTGTGAGTCCTCAACATAGGGGCACATACTCTCAGACAAAACAATGGCCTAACTAAGGTCTTTGGTGTTCATGTATGACAATGGTTAGCACCAATACTACTGAACAAAGATAATGCATACAACACATGGACTGGTCAAACTAGCATTAACTGATCACAAAGTTCAACACAATACCACATCTACCTATCTACCATACTATATCTACCTATCTACCTACTACTATACTACACATACTATCATCTAGTTCAACACATTGCCGCATCTATCACAACAACATGAACATCAACAATGTTGAGAAGCAAAACCTAACATTCTAGCAAAATGACAACACTACTATATGATCTACCACATCATCACATGCTCACATATCTAAGGTCTACCATACTACCCACAGATCTACTCCTACCACATGCTCACATATCTAAGGTACAACGAGTAGGCAGTGATTGAACTTAAAACATCAGTGTAGACAAGCAGGAGGTGCGAAACAACTCAGGGAAGAAGAGGAAGAAGAAGGATCGACGGCGCCGACCACAACCGACCGGTGTGTCGCTGACCTGCTCGGCGGTGAAGAATACGCCCGGGACAGAGAGCTCGAAGGGGAGGAAATGGTGGCGGGGGTTTCGAGGTGAGTGGACGAGGGCTAAATAGGGCGATCAAATTGGCGAGAGGTGATCCAATTCCTCCAGTCGATTTTTCAGGGACACGCGTGGGCTCGCAGCATCCATCAGCTCGCATGAGCTCGGCGCTGCATTCCCCTCCGTTGCAAGCCGAACACCTGGTTGAGAGGAAAGAATGAGCCAATATTTGGATATAGGTCAGGCATCCTAACGGGCCAAAGCCACATTCCTAGGCCTGACCGAGGCATACACAAGCAACCAAACATGCCCTAAGATAAGGTTACAAAAAGCAACCTTTGAGAAGCCTCAGTTTTATTTTTATCCCTTTTGGGGGTTGCCGATGCTCGACAACCTTTGCTCTTGGGAGTAAAACTTAGTTTTACATTAGATAGTCTTATTTGTCCATTAATTGCTTGTCATCAATACCACAACCCGTAATAGGGTAGGGTGTGCGTACGTGCATGCGTGCGTTTATAGAGATGAGTGTATGCTCGTGCATGTGAGGGACTTTGGTTGTAACGTGTTTAGAAGAAGAAAAAACTCAAAGTAACCTTGAGTCGACCAAACGAACGTTCATTGGCGGTTCATGCGTTCCCTTGTCTTGGCTCTCCTCTCCGGCCTGGCCAGACCAAGAATAGAAAATCAAATATTGGCAAAACAATTTGTCTCCTCCGTGGAGCGTGGCTCGCCTCACCCCTCTGTGCTAATAATACCACCTCGACGGCCATCCTCCTACGTATATAGGCCTTGTCTTCTCTTCCACGCAAGCGATAGGGTTGTCCCCTCTCTACCTATTTATCTATCTATCTATCTATCTGGAGCTACCCAAACAAAGCAATCATACCACAAGATAGAGAGTTAGTTGTCCATGGATCGGAGCCTCCAATGGAGCAGGCCGGCGTCGCTGCTCCTCTTGGGGGCGGCGTTCCTGGCGGCGACGGCCGTAGCGAGCGCCAACCCGGCGTACAACCCCGACCCCTACAGCGTCGTGGACCACTTCAACCGCGCCGTTCACAGGCATGCATGCATGCATGCATTAATATAATATTATCATATACGGAGTAGAGTACTACTGTAGTTACGTTGTAGCGAGTGAGTGGTAGATGAATTAAGTGGCATTGGCATGAACATGTAGTGAGCGTGCGTGCGTGCAGGTCGACTAGCCCGCGTCGTGCGCTGTATTCGGAGAAGAAGTCGAAGAAGCCAAAGTACACGGGCCCGTGCATGGCGACGAACCCGATCGACCGGTGCTGGCGGTGCCGCAAGGACTGGGCGACGGACCGGCAGCGGATGGCCCGCTGCGCCAAGGGGTTCGGCCGCGAGACCACCGGCGGGCTCAAGGGCAAGATCTACATAGTGACCGACGCCAACGACGATGACTTCACCAACCCGCGGCCCGGGACGCTCCGGTGGGGCGCGGTCCAGACGGAGCCGCTGTGGATCATCTTCGCGAGGGACATGGTGATCAACGCGTCTCAGGAGATCATCATCCAGAGCGACAAGACCATCGACGGGCGCGGGGCGCAGGTGCACGTGGCCAACGGCGGTGGGCTCACCATCCAGCACCAGAACAACGTCATCATCAACAACCTCCACGTGCACGGCATCGTACACACGTCGGGCGGCAACGTGTCGATGACGGCAACCCACTCCACGATCCGTACCCGCGCCGACGGCGACGGCGTCTCCATCTTCAACGCCACCAAAGTGTGGGTGGACCACCTGTCCATGGATAATTGCGAGGACGGCATGATCGACGTGGTGGCCATGTCCACGGCCGTCACCGTCTCCAACACCCACCTGGCCCACCACAACGACGTGATGCTCTTCGGCGCCACCGATGGGAAGGAGGAGGACAAGGTGATGCAGGTCACCGTCGCCTTCAACCACTTCGGGAGAGGCCTGGTGCAGAGGATGCCTCGCTGCCGCTACGGCTTCTTCCACGTCGTCAACAACGACTACACCAACTGGCTCATGTACGCCATCGGAGGCAGCAGCGCGCCCACCATCGTCAGCCAGGGGAACCGCTACAGAGCACCACCCAACATGGCTGCCAAGGAGGTACCTACGTCCTCTCCTCCTCCTCACTCCGATACATCTATCCACCCAACATGGTTCAAATCAAATCATCAATTCAAATTCAAATTCAAATTCAAACGTGGAGCAGGCGACCAAGCGCGAGTACGCGGCCGAGTCGGAGTGGAAGAACTGGGTGTGGACATCGGAAGGCGACCTGATGATAAACGACGCCTTCTTCATCACGTCCGGCGGAAAAATAAGCCAGAAGCTCAACGGTAAGGACCTCCTCAAGCCCAAGCCAGGGGAGTACGTCAGGAGGCTCACCCGCTTCGCCGGCCCGTTGGACTGCAACGCGGGCAGTCCCTGCTGATCGTCGCCGTACCCTACCATACCATACCTGCCAAGCGGACACGCCCAAGGGAAGGAAACAACAGTTAACGTTCCACGCGACAACCCATCCATCTTTGATGCTACACTAGACAACAAGGCCGTAAGCATGCATAGAGTGAGGAATATAGGAGGGTCTGCTGCTCTCTGTTCGTGTAATCAATGTACTTGCTTTTCTTCTTCTTCTTCTTCTTCTTCTTCTTCTTCCTCGGAAATAGGAATTGTGTACCTATATATACATATACGCATGCATGTTGTACAACATGGACGTACTGTAACCGCTCTTGTTTATGATTTTTTTTGTATACCCTAAGTATCCATCTTCAGAAAGAAATGCAGCTTGTTTTGTACGTATTACTTCTTTCAAATTCTTCTGTCAACCAAACACAATAAGCATTTCAATCTTCTCCCATCTCACATAGACAAAATCAACACTCAACTAAACCAGTCATCATTTCACAGAATTCCAGATGAATTTAATACTAGGGACATGTCAAGAACCTTGTTACGATGGCATACCATACAAGCAAGGTTTAGGGTGAAAAATACAGACATTTTGTTCGTCTAGTTTCGACGCAAGACAAGAAACCTAATTTCAGATGCCCTCTTTCAACGCATAAACTCTGCTTCGGAACGACGGGGGCAATCTACTTATCCCTGCATCAATTTCCTGAAGAAAGCAACTCTAGTATTAGGAATCTGTCGCAGTTTTCTTTTTCTTTTACACAAGGAAAGGATAGGTCTGGATGTCTGATGATGGGGTCAAGAGATACAACAGATTTACTTACAAAGCATGTAGAGCCAAATATAGGGGATTTTCACAGAGCAAGGGAAATGCAGTAAGGTAATTGATATCTCTGCATTTTTTTTAGCATCATCAACATGTTGTGCTTTGTCACAAGGAGTTCAGACTATAAAAGGGTTGCGCATTATTGGTGAAGTTGATTAACATAAAAGCTAGAACTAACATGTGGAGCCAAAGCATCCTTAACATGAGCGAAATTGGGATAAATCGGCCAGTAAAGGGGGTAAAATAGACTTCAATCATCAATAGCTAAAATTTGAATAACAAGCCATACTATTTCCACAGAGAGAACTGAAACAATAGATATTAACCCACCTCTGTTGTATAACGAGCCGAAAAGTGAATTAGTAGAATGGCTCTGTTTTCAAACTTCTCAGAGTGATTCGCAATCTGGAAATATCATCAAACATAAATGGAAGCATAAGCACTATTACGGATACTAGGTCATCTTTCTTTCCTATGACAGACAAAAATAATCAAAGTAAACCTCAAACAAGTGTATGTGCCCATATTCCCTTGCATGCTCAATCGAGACAGAGTCATCAAGAAAAGTACTCTGAAAATTTTAAGAAGAGCTCAGCAGATCAATAATAGGAACAAAGAAAAACTCATGAGAGGAAAATAACAGCAAAAGTTTTGAGCACAAGAAGTGAAACATGCTTCTAACCACCAGGATTCGTTTAATTGCAGCTAACTGGTGGCACATGAGTTTTTCCTAGATGTGATCAGTTCTGTTTGCAAAATAACAGCAGCTAGCTTGCATGCAGTGAAATTTGAATATACTTGGAGACAAAAACTGGTTGCTACTGTTAATAAAATGGAAGTTGGTTATATGATGATAAAGCGGCAAGATGTAATACCTCCATCACAAGAATTTTCGCCTTCAATACGTCTGCATTGTCAGGATCAAGAATGAAATCTGACATCGTATCCCCAGTGAAAGCAACCTCGGGTGTTGTCACTGTATTAGTAATCTGCAAGGAATGGAAAATTGCAAGCACATGATCACATCAACAACTCTTGGTAGATTCTGATTTACCTATTCCTATGAAATATTGACATCCACCAAGACATACAGACCTCCACGCCTGATAGCTTCAACCTTTTGATCTCGCTCCCCGGGAGGCCAAGATAATCCTTCTTGAGCTTTTGCTTCACTGAGTATATCACGTACCCCTAGAACCATATCAGATATCACTTTCAACCAAGCCATTGCAAAATTCCTCACAGATCAACCAGGGGGTGCACAATTCCAAGAACTGAAGCAAGTTCCCTCACCTGGCTGGGTATGGTATGGTAGGTCTTGAAGGCCCTGACCTTGAGATCCCTCCTAAGCTCATACTCCTCGCCAATGTCGAGTGGGACGAGGGCGTGGTTGAGCTCGGACTGGTCCATGGCGCGGTGCACGTCGAACAGCCGCTCCACGAGCTCCCTGAGGTACTTGGGGACGAAGATGGTGGGCGGGCGCAGCCTGTAGAGCCCCCGCGTGGCCACGTACATGGGGAGGCCTCCGATGTGGTCGAGGTGGGCGTGCGAGATGAAGAGGAAGTCCTGCGCCACGGCGCGCTGCGGGCACCGGCCTATGTCGAAGGCGAGGCTCAGCGTCGGGAAGATGACGCACGTCTCGTGCCCGCCGATGGAGATGCCCTCCACGGGGTACCCCTCGATTTCCAGCCGGGGCTTCGCCTTAGCCTTTATGGCTGGGGAGGGGCTTGGAGGAGGGGCCGTGGAGGTCGCCGCCTCGGCCGACTTGCCTCTCTTCGCCATGCCACCGCCGCCGCCGCCGCCGCCGGGTGGAGGTACGATTGGTGAATTACGGAGATACAGACAGGTCCTTAGGCATCTCCAGCCGCGCCTCCAACGGGCCCTCCCCAAGCGATTTTGCCGCGCCGGCGCCAAAAAAAGGCCCCAGTCGCGTCCTCAGGAGCCCGTTTTTCGTCGGCTCGGGCCAAAACTGGTGCCGGCGGACCCAGGCCGAATCCGGCGCCCTGTGGGGCGCTTGGGGAGCCGGCACAAGCGAAAAAGGCGCGTGGGCCCGCCCTAGAGGCGACCCGAGGGCCTTTTCCCGCCGTTTCTCGACGCTTTTCCCTCGCATCTCTCCCGCTCGCTCGCCTTCCTCCCGCCATTCTCTTCCTTTCTCCCGCCAAACCCCCTCCCGCTCGCCGCGAAGAAGTACGCCATGCCGCCGAAGAAGCACGCCATGCCGCGCGCGGCGGCAACCGCGACTGGCGCCGTGGCCCAGCCGAAGCAGAGGAAGCCGAGGGCGCCGCCATCGAAGCCACCGGGCCTGTCGAACGCCGAGTGGAGGGTGGAAGTTCAGCGGCGCGAAGCAGTCACCACCGACAGGCGGAACAGGGCCATAGCCAAGAAGGCCCGCGACAACGCGGCGCGCGCGGCGGCGTCTTCCTCATCGGTCGACCAGGCGGGGATGAATCCACCCATCGTCAGCCACGCCCAGTACGCGCCCTGGGGACAGCAAGGCGCCGGATCTCCATGGGGTTCATCGTCGCCGGGCTACGCCGACGGCGACGCGCACGGTGGGTTCAACCCAAACGTGACCTTTCCTCATGGTCACCCCGCTACGCGCACGCCCTCGCCCGCCTTCGTCGGCGTGCAGTACCCTCCATACAACTACTCGCCGCCCGCCGCCTACGCGTCCACACCGACGCCCCATCTCTACCCTGGACCGCTACCGCGCGAGTGCAGGAGTCCATCGAACATTGCCTCGCCGACGCCCAGGCCCGGGCCGTCCTACGCGAAGAGAAGACCGAGGCGCGGTGGTCGTCGCTAATGAAGAACAACGCCATCAAGTTCGACATGCTCCGGACGAACGTCGCCGCGAAGAAGAGGAACACCGACATGGTTTTTCTGGTGGGCGGGGCGGACATGCTCCAGAGCAACGACGAGAAGCTCAAGGCGTGGTCCCTGGTGCAGCGCGGCCTCATCCTGAACGAGCTGCCGACGGCAACGCCGACGACGCCCACGACGCCCACGACCACACGGACGCCAAGCCTGACCGACGCCTCTGCATCGCCGCCCAGCAATGCCGAAGCCGCGCCGACGCAGCCCAGCACCGAAGCAGCTCCGCCAACGACGAGCCCGCGCACGCCGATTCCGCCAATGCCTGGAGCCGACCCCGCCGAGTGAATCGTTGCGCACGCGAACTTGCGGCGGCGGCGCTCTATTTTTTGTAACGCCAGACTACGTCCGATCGCCGGATTTGCGGCGTCTTTTGAGAGCGGGAACGACCAAGTTTAAATTTCCCGCATCCTGGGGCCGGCGCGTGGGGGCGTGACTGGGAGCTAGGTCGCCCCCAGGCCGCTCTATTTAGGCGCCCTGGGGGGCCGAACGGCTGGAGATGCCCTTATGAAGGGGGGAATACCCTTGTGCTCTCGTCTCGGGTGCACACGCCCCTGATATGGAAAAAACAATTTGGCAATTGACAAAAAAAAACTGAAACTTCCCGGAAATAAAGTTAACCTTGTGTTGTACTCGCATGACAAGTTTAGCCAAGGAAAAACCCCGTTGATTTCAGGCAAAAAGTAACAATTCAGGGACCAAAAGTACAAATAGTGTCTTGTATATAGTGTTGAATTATTATTATTTTGACCAGAACACCATGAAAGTCATTTATGGAAGAGACTTTTTACATGAGTAAAACACTCGATCATGTTTTGTTTCCAAAAGTTTTAGGAAATTTTGACTTTTTTCAATTATTACCTTTTTTTTATAACTAGCATAAATGCCCGTACATTGCAACGGGAAAAAAATAGAACACTATGACATGACGGGCATATTCAAGACGGCATAGACATGGGTATTGTGACGCCCGGGTAATTAAGCTACAGTGACCCTCTGCTAATGATGCCACGTCACCTCGTTTATAGTTGCTAATCTCGAGTTAGTTCGAAACCAATTCAAATTCAAATTCAAAAAAAATAGGCAAACAATAAAAGCTTTCAAATATTAAAACTAAAATGTTCGGAGTGAACCAAATATTGCATAGATAATTATGGGGGAAAACCACACATGCATAAAATGTTTAAATAATATGAGATGGGTAAAACAGCAACAAAACAATTACTTTAAATGCTTTTAAATACTAAACAAATGTTAATCTAGTTTATATAGTCACCAAACTTTTTGGAGTAGGTGGCCTATGTTGTTATGCTAATTTAGGAGTAGGAGTTATATTTTTGTAAAGCTGTTTCGCTAACTAAAATGAATAAAATAGAAAAGGGAAAATAATAAAAACAGAAGAAAACAAAAGAAATTAAAAGCCCCCCCCCCTCACTGGGCCTCGGCCCAGCTGGCCATCCAACTGGGCCAACCCACCTAGCCCAGCCGGCCCACCCCCGGCTATAACCCCCCCACTACCAGAAACCCTA